>NW_018735489.1:92159-196695 GCF_002204515.2 Aedes aegypti | reverse complement strand
ATGTTCATTAGAGTGCGTGGTATAGAAGCATACATGCTCTCAAATTTGCTTATGCGATCTTCCCTCTTCAAGGACCGCACTCTATTTTCTCCCATCTTTCCCTTCACGTTCCTCTCCCATATGGTAGGATTGATGACATAGGCCTTCTGGAGCCGGCCTTTCTGATACCTGATACCTGGGTATAATTGCCTTCGCTAAAAGTTCAGCGCTAGAAACTGCCGAGAATACGTAAGTTACCCATAAACACTTGTTACATACTTTTGTTGCCAAAAAAGAGTTTTCTAAGGCTGTTTATATTTTATACCCCGAAGTAAATTGTTACACAACGTAATGTTACTCTCATCAGTTGAATGTATGATGGTGGTTGATAATGTCATCATTTTTATAGCACAATTCACTGTGTATCCTCAACCAATTGTTGAACCACTACAATAAGGAAGTCCCTTCAACAACAACGACCACAATCAACGGGCGAACGCTTACTCCATAGGAGACAGTTCGGCATTGAATTCGAAAAAGATTTACATTAGATAAAAAAAATGTACTATATTAAAATTTCTTTTTACGCTTAAACCTATATTTAAAAAACAGTTATAAATCAAATGGATACATCATAAAATACAGCACGATGACATTTCAGGAACTTCGGTGTCATTGAACTTTTGAACGAACGTCTGATTTCCATCCTCTATTGTTGCCACAATCCAGTCGATAAACGCCATCAGTCGGAAAAGTCATATAAACCACTCCTTGCATTCTTTAGTGTCTGTGCCAGTCCAATTAGCGTAGGGAATACCTTTCAGCGTCCTCCACCGAAGCATACTGGTGTGAGGCTCAGCAAAGTGTATTGTCGATAGGATATTTGACGCAGATATGCGAACCTCGCACCTGAGAGCCATGGGTTCTTGCAGTCGGATTGTACATGGTGAGCAAGCTCGAGGAATTCGATGTGGTGTCATTTGTATTGAATGGATACAACATTTCCACTATTGAGAGGGGGTGAGTTTTGTTACTCCCACAAAGCACATTGGGGTGCAAATCTTTGGGCTCCATCAGGAGTCTGGGGATTCTCAATATAGGCAAGATCGTTGCTGTAATCTGTTGCGTTGAACGAGCCATGCAAAATGACCTTTGAACTTTGAATGGTGTTCTTAACAATTTTTCAAGTGGTTGAACAAGAGGAGGGATGCTGCAGTGCCCACACAGCTGCAGAAGTTTAGGACTCGGCGGGTCGGAAATTTAGCGCCCATACAGATGTAGCGAGTTTTCACTTATCAAATATTTCGAAACTAGAATGAAATCAATAAGCCAGTGATAGATACATATATTATGTTATGTTTAAAACTGGGAATACATACCATTGGTGCACCATTGTTTTCTTGGCAGCAAAGCATGTACTAATTTTGGACATTCCATCAATAGGTCATACTTTTGGTACTCCCAGGCATCCTTATCCGATGTCGTCAAGAGGACAACAAATCACCGAAGTTGAAGAGCAGAAATTGCTCCTGAGTAAAGTTCAAATTTTCCCACTTCCGTTTTGACATCTCGATATTGACGTGCACCTTCCCGCAATTTTTGTACGTATCGAACAAGGGTCTCCTCACGGCGACTCGGATCCAGAAACTGGACGGCATTTTTGCTGTCGCCCTTTTCGGAAGCAATAACTTTCCATCCATTTTCAAA
This sequence comes from Aedes aegypti, assembly GCF_002204515.2. Lineage (NCBI taxonomy): Eukaryota > Metazoa > Arthropoda > Insecta > Diptera > Culicidae > Aedes > Aedes aegypti. Next base: position 195,009 of record NW_018735489.1, on the reverse strand, counting down.
ATGGCTTCGGAAGGTTCGTCGTGTAAGTTTCTCCATATCCGCCAATCTCTTCCATTTTGTACCAACCATCCAACGCAGGATAACATATCACCATCAATGGCTATTGATATGTATCTTATGGTGGTGAGAAAATTTGTCAAAATTTATATTTAATATTTGAGTATGAACCTCAGCTTAAGATCGCATGCTTCAGGTACCAGAAACCGATCGACACCTGCGCAGAAGTTCACTAGTTATTGCCGTTGGGAATCGTGTTGGACCTCTCTGGATATCATGAAACTTGTTTTTTGGTTTTTGGTTGTACGTAAACTGTCAAGACTAGGTATCACGACGGATCTGCGAAAAAAACTTTTTAATTAGTTGATAGTTATGCATGCATGGGCGTAGCCAGAGGATGATTAGGGAGGAAATCAACTGTTTTGCGACAAAAACTCTCCAGGTTTGTCAAGTGATTCCTACTAATTGAATCAATTACATCAATGGTATAGTTCTTTGATCATCCTTAGATTCTAAAAGACACATCACAGTTCATGCAGTTCAAATTTTAGATCAACCAGCGTAACGCTAAGAAGCAAGAATACAGGAACTTCAAACCTTGACCATTTTGTACGGAATCTTGCCGTGGTACTGTATTTTAATGAAACTCAAAGGTTTATATGAGTTTTATTGACTAGCAAGAACAACTAGTAGTGCTCTTGGATGCATTTGTCTCTATGAAGGATACTTCCCATATTCTTCGAAAATTCTTCAGGAAACTGTGGAAATATGATAGCGATGAAAATAAATAGATATGAAAATAAGTATAATTATGTTGAAATACTTTGCCTGGGTGAAAGAATTCATAAATTCGTCTGAATTAGAAACCCTGCATGAATATGCCTTTACTTGGAAACGAAAACGTTAATTATTTCTCTTATTTGTTTCTTCTTCATTGCTTCATTTTACTTGCTTCTGATTGGCCGTAATAACTTGTTTTCTGATTGGCGAATGTAACTTGGTCTTCGCTGCTTGTTTCTGATTGGCCGTTGTTCATTCCGCCATGCTCCGGTGGCATTGCCGGTCAAGCTCATCATCATCAGTTGTTTAGGACTGCCGTTTAGTACGGAAGTGTTTTTTTTTTCAATTCGCCCAAAGTTCGAGTACGATTTCGATTTCTTTCGTGTGCGAAGTGCATTTTTCGCGATTTCTCGTTCCCGCGACTGTTTCCGGGCTAGCATACCTCCTTGGGGTGGCTAGCCAGAAAGCATTCCTGCAAGCTGAAGCAGAGCCACGCGGCCCATGCGATGGGTCGCAATCGGAAAGAAAAGGCGGATTCCGCCTCGATCCCGCCCCGCTGGTCGAAACGGGCAGACCAGCGCGCCGAAACGAGCAAGAAATGAGGATGCAACGCGGCGGCATTAAAGCAGGTTGCTGGCAACAAACCAGTTTGCCTCCTGCCTGTGGACCAAGCCCCCCTAGGCGCGATGGTTCCCCCCTCTTGAAAGTTCTCGTCCGAGGGTGCTTGAAGTTCACCCCGCAGGCCATCATCGTCGAGATGAAGGCGGCTGGACTCAAGCCGACGAATGTTTTCCCCATCCGGCGAGTGCAAGAGGACGACATCGGGACCAGTTCTACCTGGCCCATTTGGTGAGAGGGTCACCACCATGGCGGCCTGACGAGGGTGAGAGAGCTCTTTTCATCGTGGTTCAATGGGAGCGCTACCGACCGAAGAAAAGAGACGTGACGCAGTGTGGCAAATGCCTCGGGCTCGGTCACGGGACACGAAACTGCTACATGAAGCCCCGCTTGTGGCAAATGTGCCCGGTGCGCACGCTACTACGACATGCCAGCCGATGGAGGACACCGAACCAAAGTGTGCCAACTGTCGGTGCAAACACGAGGGCAGCAGCCGCAACTGCCCAAACGTGCGGAGTTTTCGGCAATCCGCCAGCAAGCATCTGCCAAGAAGCTGGGACGGCAACGCCATCGCCAACCACCCCCACCGCTGACTGAGGAGCACTTTCCGACGCCCCGCTACCAGGTGCCCAATCTGCCACCGCTTTCACCATCCACCGGCAAGCATCCCGCCAGCCGGCCCCTTCGTCCAGCATCGCATCGCGGCCGCCGCCGCCACCGCTACACCCCTCCTGGATGGGGGAATCCTGGACGCAAGTGCCCCGCACTTCCCTTCGACGACGGCTCCCTGCATACTCCGGAGCAAATGTTGTAGTACACCAGGACTTTGTCCAACGGCTGCGAGCCTGCCTTCCAAGTGGTGGTATTCGCCTTCCTCGCCAAATATTAGTCCGTGAGGCCACCACTAAGATAGCAACTGGAACGCTTGCTCCCCATCGGAGCAAAAACCGAGAGCTGTCTGCGTTCCTGGACCAGGAAGGCATCGACATAGCCGTGATAACAGAGACGCACCTCAAGCCCGCAAGTTAACGTCTTCATCCCCGACTTCCGGCTCGTGCGGCTTGTGCGGTGCGGATCCGAAGGAGGAGGCGGTGCGATTGCTCAGCGGAGGAGGTAAACTGCACCCAGCTGCCGAGCTTCCAGCTGCAATTCATCGAGGCCGTTTGGTGTTTTGGTGGAAACTTCCATCGGCCCAATCAAGATCATCGCGGCGTATGCCCGAATCAGCAAATATCAACGACGGACCATCGGTGGCCCTAACAGCAAGACCTCACCAAGCTGGACACGACGGCAGGGGTAGTTCATCCTGGCTGGCGACCTGAAAGCAAGGCACGAGAGCTGGGGAAACCCCCGGCGAAACAGGAACGGCCTCATCCTACAACAGGACATGGAGGAAGGCCACTACACCATCCTGAGCCCAGATTCACCCACCGCCTGAGCCGGTCCGAGGCCCACTCAACCATCGTTTTGTCTCCTGACCAACATGACCGGCAACATCTCCCAACCGGTCGCTCATCAAGACTTCAGCTCGGACCACTACCCGTGGTTGCAGAAGTTGGTTTTCCTGGTTAACCGGCAATGGGTCACCCGGCGCAACTACCACCGTGTCAACTGGATTGTATTCCAGCGGTGTGTCGACGCCAACATCCGCGTACGAGGCTCCTCTGGCCGTCCGTGGAAGATATCGACCGGCAAATGCAGAGCATCGAAGAGGCCATCTCCGTGGCCCGAGAGCAGCATGTGCCAGCATCTAGTCAGGTGTGCAACTCCCTTTTTATCGATCGTGTTACCAAATATTCACATACGTTTACGGAACACTGGTCTGCCTGCGTTAAAAGCGAAGTAATCGCATATTCCAAAATTGTCAAGGCCAGAATGGTGGACCTTAGGAACGAAGACTTTTCTAAAAGGATCCGCTCTCTCCCAGATTGTTTGCTAGGCCATTCTGGAAGAATGACCAAAATTCTTAAAACCAAACCCAGACCAATTCCACCGTTGATCCCATTAGACAACACCGACTCTAAGGATCGCTTGATAACCCCTGCGGAGAAGGCTGCTGAGACAGGTCGCATTTTGTCAGCTCCCACAAATTCCTAGCCCACACGAAGCTGCGTTTCCGAACAAACGCAGCTAACCTACAACCGATCTCCAACGACTTCTCGGAGGAGTTGGAGAATCACTGGCTGACGAATTGCTGGCCTATCTCAAAACATCCAAAAACATGAGGGCCCCAGGTTTCGAAACATCCTGAACTTGGAGCTTCAGCAATTGAGTCTTCCAGTTCTACCAAACATCTTGGCACTGATTTCAATCAGTACCTTCGACTTAGCTATGTCCCCTCGTCGTGGAAGTCAGCAAAAATCATCCCATAAGGAAACCTGGGAAGGATCCTTCCTCCCCTAAAGCCCATCAGCCTTCTCTCAGTTTTTCGAGAAAGCGATCAAACAGACGGCTGCTTTCGGCAGGCTGATTCAAAACAACATTCTTACTCGAGGGAACAGTTTGGCTTTCGACGCGGTCGTTCAACCGTGCACCAACTGACTCAGTAAACCACATCCAACATGGCGGAACAAGTTCCTCGTCAATCCTCCGTCATGGCGTTGCTCGATGTTGAAAAAGCACTCGACAACGTCTGCACGACGGCCTGGTGTACAAGCTGCACCGATACAATCTTCCACCTATTTGGTGAAAATCATCAAAATTATCTGTTTAACAGGGACGTTCAGGATTTCCTCCAATGGAGTCAACTCAAACCTACTCAAAATCCCCGCAAGTGTTCCACAGGGTAGTTTTTAGGTCCCCTACTATACAACCTGTTAACCTCGGACATGCCCCAGCTCCCTGAAGACGGCTCTCTATCACTGTTTCGCTGACGACACCTCATTCGTCTACAGCGGCAGATTTCAAGAGAGCATTAACATCTCGACTCCAGAGAGGCCTGAACGTCTTGTCAGATTATTTGAACAGCTGGGAAGATCTGTATCAACGCGACGAAGACCCAGGTCATCCTCTTCCCCTATTCCAATCCCCGACTTGTTCTGGCTGAGGATTTGTAAAATCACCCTCGGTGGATCAACGGTGGAATGGTCTGATGTAGCCGACTACCTTGGGCTAACGTTAGACAGTAAGCTTCTCTTCAGACAGCAGTTGACAAAACGGTCATTAAAAATAACATCTTGCTCAAAGCATTTATCCACTGATAAACCGGAAGTCAACTCTGTCTTTGAGGAAAGCTTGCTGTTTAAAAACAGGTCATCTTCCAGTCATTGAATATGGCGTACCAATCTGGGAGAGTTGCGCTAAAACCCACCATCTGAACTCGATCGTTAATTCAGGGCTCGTTGCCACCAATCTGGCCATCAGGTCATCCGAGACCTCGTTCCCCCCTAGGTTATCAAATTTTTGTAGTTTACATATTAGTTAGGTTATCAAATTGTAATTTTTAAATAACAGAGCTCATAATTCATCAGTGTAACGTTGTGAGTGACACAACTCATCAGCAGCAGTAGCAGAGAAACGGAAGAAAAAGCAGAGAAACCAATGGGCATTGGCAGAGCGTCGATAGCAGCTGCGGAGCAGCGAAAAGTGAAGCTGAGCCACAAAGTGACACATTGCCAGCTATTTCGTTCGGCTGAAATTCTGAACTTAATTCTGTAGCACCTTGAACGTGATTTTTTCGGAATGGGCGTCTTCGGACAATTTTTAAAAATATAGCGCATATATTGACGGTAAATGTTAGTTCGCAAACTTTGCCACGGGGCGGCGCGCGAAAATATTTTTTTGAAATGACGATCTTTAAATATGATGTCTTCGGCAAAGTTGTAGATAATTCAAATACAAACAGCTTTTCCAAAGACACCTAGTGTTTATTCAGCCGCATTGTCAAGAAGAAGAAAAAGAAGAAGTATGAAGCCACATAGCCCTCCACCCATCATATAACTAAAAATATACAGGGTAATTTGAGTCATTGATGAAACTTCAGTAAAAGGATACTCGTGGATACTAATGACACTATCGACATTTTACAACTACATTGATGTATTTTGATCCTACTAGGCTTCATCTGCCACCAGGTGCCACTCGAATAAATACACGGACCCCAGAAATGACACTTAAACGGTTATAACTGCTTTCCTTGATCTTTAGAGACTAGTGTTTCTAGAGAATGATTCATTTTGACTGTTTACATAATTTTGTAGAACATTGTTGCTACCGGAAACATCGTATTTTCAAAATATCGGAGAAAAACTAGTTTTAGGGGTCGTTCATAGATATCCCGTATTTTGGAAATGCGGCTGAATACACACTAGGTGTCTTTGGCAAAGTTGTTTGTATTTGAATTATCTACAACTTTGCCGAAGACATCATATTTAAAGATTGTCATTTAAAAAAAAAAATTCGCAGCGCCGCCCGTGCAAGTTGCGAACTAACATTTACCGTAATATATGCGCTATATTTTTTAGAAATTTTTCGCCGAAGACACCATTTCGAAAAAATCACGTTTCAGGTGCTACAGAATTAAGTTCACGATTTCGGCCGATCGAAATACTATGACATTGCTCGAGCTTGCTCGATTCAAGTCAAACGGAACCGCGTAAACGAAACTGGATGGGAGAGTACGGGAGATGTTTAGATGTTTAGGTTTATTAGGCAACAATGATGATGCAATAAACTGGTCCAAGCAGTGGTATATCGGTATTGGAGTGGTTTCAAAACATCGTTTTGCTCCACACCGCTCATTCGATTCAAAATCAAATTCTGAGTGTCTCCCAAAATTTGAACCCTTTCGATGAAAATTGAGACTGCACAAGCCCTTCAAAGTTTAAGTAGGAAATTACTTTGGAAAAGCAAGCTAATTCATTCAATCGGTCATAGTGTTTGCCCACTGTGCTGTTGGGGATTAGAGCTACGTGGATAGTGTAAGATACATTCATCAGCTACAATTTTGCCGAAGACCGTTTTCAACTCGACGCCTCAGTAATTGGTTAACGCGGTTTGAGTGTGCAAAATCGTCATGGAGCGCGAGTATAATTGTGTCACGAAACTTCTAATTGTGGTTGATCCATGCTGTGAAAATACAATCGTTATTTTAAAGTTTACTTAAATCCCTGCTCCATTCTTGGATGTGAAAAACGATGCTATTTGTGATTTTGCTGCTAAAAGGACACTATTAAACCAGTTCGTACTCCATTATCACCAATAACTACATATCAAAAATGTCGTCAGATCAAAAAGACAGCACACACCATAAAGATTTGCGCTTGTCTGATCTGGCTATAATCATGCAAGATTTGCTACGCGACTATGTGGATGAGCATACACAAGCTCATCGAATTAACAGTATCAAACTGAAGGAGAATTTCTCTGCTCTTCTCACACACTATGACGCAAGGCTGAAGATTGTTCAAAAGGCGTATGGAACAGATAGAGATATCTTCACGAGTTGCGTTAGATGCTAGTGAGTCCATTGCTAGTCGCTATAAGCTAGTGCGTACATGGAATTCCAAATATCGATGGTAAGAACTCTGTACCCACTTTCACTGCTATCTGCACACATCTAGGCTACCCACATTGATCAAGCTTGTCCGTTGTGCACCTCACCCGTCTTTAAAAACCCGAAAACGCATGTAGGAGTAACCAACCAATGCTGATAGAGTTTGCAATACATGGTCAACGAGAGATGTTTTTCGCAAAGTATTTACAAACACGAACTCTTTCGCAAAACATTTGGGATTCACTACAGAACGCCGAATATTCATCAACGAATATCTGTCCACAGAAATGCGAGGTGTGTTTCTACTGCAATGGAAATGAAGAGAAATGGATTGCTGACGAAATTGTATACTAAGAAAGGAATTATAGCATGCTGTAAACGGAGACTCAAGAGATATAATGATCAGGAATGCTTGAGGATCTGCTGGATGGAAACATCTACAAATAAACCTATCCTTTTAGTTATTCTGTTTTCCTTCCATCCATCCTCTATTTTCCCTTGATTCCTTCCTTGAAAGTTATACTCATCGTTTTCTGTTGATTGCTTATGCTGCTTGAATTCATAAGGCAGCGAAAAGGCAAGCAACACCGCAACTTACATCAGCATTCAACAGTCAGCTACAGCAAACAGCAACAACTCCAAGTTGGAGTTGCTGGTGTTTGCTGCCTTTTCGCTGCCTTTGATAATAGCTATGATATGCTACTATGACGGATGTATGGAGCTTAATAATGTTCTCGGATTCACTCAATCACTTAGAAAGTTTTCGAGGTCATTGATGATTAATGTTAGTGTATAAAGTATGGATGTTTTATGTTTAAATTTAGTTTAGTTTTTGCTTCACATCGACACCTTTTCTTGAATGTTGCCTTTGCTCTTCCGCTCTTCGATTATGGCTAATTCTAGTATTATGAACAACTCCTTTCGAATGTTTGTCTTCCTGGCGTAGTGTTAAGTCTGCTTTGATTTCGAATAAGTTATCAGTTTGTTGTATTAAAGCACAAAGCATTTGTGCCAGAAAAATGTCGAAATTTGACAGATTATATCAAATTGTCCTGACATCAAATGTAGATATTGTTTGCATCGTAGTATCATGGTTGAACGATAAGGTGAGTGATAATATTGTATGTATTGATGGATATTAATTTTAGTAAGACATGACAGAGTTCACAAACTAGGTGGAGGAATTTCTTATTTATATTAAAAACAGATAAATTCATAAGATTGTTGATGTTTCATGTAATGTGATAGGTGTTTGATAATACAGAATATGTTTTCCTTGAGTTTCTGTATCACGCTTTAAATTTTAATGGGAGCTTTTTACAAACCCACCAAATTTATCATGCAGTGAGCTGATTCTTGACAAATTAAGTACGATTGGTGTTGCATATTGATGACATTATTATGCTAGGAGATTTTACACCAAATTTGTTAAATTGTTCCCTAAGAAAAGTTAATGATTTTATATCTGTTGTTGACTCACTTGGCCTCATAAATACTTACTGGACTTGAGCCAACATATTTTTATAATAACGGTGCTTCTTCAGCTTGACCTTATTCTCACAAACAAGCCAGAAAAACTGATTCGCTTAACCAAGTAAGTGTTCCAGGTTATTTCGATCACGATCTTGTGTTTGCTTGCTTTGACTATGATTGTACTGTTTGTGAGAACATTGGCACTTACAGAGATTTCAAAATGTGAATCCACATTTTTTGCTTGATCAGTTCAATCAAAACAGTCAGGAGAACATAATCACTTTGATAATTTTAGAAGTTACGTAACAGAGTAACAGCTATGGTGAAAAAGCGAGGAAATCTTACTTTAATGCTCTTTTTAACTCAGAAATGGTAGTGAGCAATTTTGGAGCAAAATTAAAAGTTTTTGTTGATTAAAAAGAGAAATGATGAAACAAGTCACCACTCTGCTAGTGAAATAAACAGTTTTTTTTCTTTCAAGTTTTTCCAATTCGAACCATCGTCAAGATTCTGATGATAATTCTAGTGTAAGAACTGTTTTTGATTTCACTGAAATCAATGAGGCTGATGTTATAAACGCAATTTATGAGATAAAATCAAACGCTGTTGGCTTGGATGAGATTCCCATCAATTCATCAAAATTATTTTACCGGATACTTTTAAAGCCCATCAACACTTGTTCAACTGCATTTTGCGTACAAGCACGTTTCCAAGGGTTGGAAGCATTCCAAATATTACCTATAAGGAAAAAAAACGACCTGAACACTATGTCAAATATGCGACCAATTTCCATTTTTGTTCATTATCCAAAGCATTTGAACGTGTTATTTGAAAAATCAAAATTGCACCTGCGGATACCGACCTGGATATAGTACAAAAACGGCAATGCTCAAAGTTGATAGACGACATTGCAGTGGTGCTGGATCGGGCAACCCTGTAAGTATTGATATTGCTCGATTATTCGAAGCGGTTTGATACCATTTCGCATGTACAGATGTCTCTTAAGCTCAAAAAACAATTTCGGGTTTACTCATGCAGCAATTTGGGCTGCAAAACGGTGAGTCGCAACTAGGAAGGAGCGTTCAACACAGCTCTGGTCCTCCACAGTTCCTACCTCACGCTTCACGGTCAAACGATGACAAAGACCGCCAGCTAAGGATTGCGTACTTAGCTGGTAGTGCAGCCTGGGCACTGTTGTCCTTCTGACATCAGCTAGATTGAGGAGGTACGTCTCGAGCGTCTGTTCACCAGGAGGTGCGGCTCAAACAGCGTCTGTTCTGGTATCCAGCGGCTGGAGTAAGAAATGCTTGAAATCGCGCACAGCTAAATCCAAGGTGGTAGCCCCATCAGCGCGGATCGTCCTAGTGTTAGTTGGACGTTAAACAGAGCTAGCACGATGCGCTCTCGGCGAGACAGGAGTGTTGGCGTTAGGCCAATAAGCCCCGTAAATAACCTTATGCGAAATAACATAGGAGATAATACGACCGGAACAATCGGCAAAGACCCACGCGACGAAATAAGATTACGATTGGAAACTTGGAACACTGGAACTTTGGTTCGCAAGGTTGCGACAGGATAATCTATGACGAACTTCATCCCCGTAACTTCGATATCGTAGCGCTGCAGGAACTTGTTGATGGACAGAAGGTGTGGAAAAGCGGGCATCGAGCGGCTACCTTTTCACAAAGCTGTGGCACCACAAATGAGCTAGGAACTGGCTTCATAGTGTTGGCAGATGCGACACGCGGTTATCGGGTGGCAACCGATCAACGCAAGGATGTGCAAGATAAGGGATAAAAGGCCGTTTCTTTAACTACAGCATACTCAACGTACACTGCCACACGAGGGGAACCCGACGGCGAGAAGGAGACGTTTTACGCGCAGCTGGAGCAGATTTATGACGAATGCTCTCCGCGTGACGTTGAAACTCGTTGTTGCGACATGAACGCACAGGTAGGACGAGAGGAGATGTACAGACGTTGATTCGGGCGGAACAGTCTGCATGCCGTATCTAACGACAACGGCCAACGATGCGTCAACTTTGCAGCCTCTCGTGGTATGGTAGTCCGAAGTACCTTCTTCCCCCGCAAAGATATCATAGACCACCTGGAGATCACCGATAACCTAACCGAGAACCAAATCGACCACGTTCTAATCGACGGAAAATTCTTCTCTGACATTACCAATGTTCGCACATATCGCAGTGCGAATATAGATTCGGATCACTTTCTAGTTGCTGTATGTATGTATCGAAGCGATGGAAGAGCTGTTCGCGCTAAAGACACACGGAAGTTCTACGAGAAGCTTAACGCGTTCGCGCAAAGGCTTTGTGCCACAAGCCGACATGTGCAGAGACTGTGACGGAAATCTTTCTCACGAACGAACGTGAGGTGGTCGAAAGGTGGCGGCAGCACTACGACGAGCACCTTAATGTGATGTGGCCAGTAGCGGAGGTGTGCACGGAAATAACTTTGGGAGCATGCGCGGACGACGAAGACTTCCGCCTCCAGATCTCAAGAGGTAGAAACGAGATTTAGACGGTTGAAAAAAACAAAGCCGCTGGAGTGGACCAACTTCCGAGCGAGTGCTAAAATACGGTGGTGATGCACTGGCATCAGCGCTGCACTGGGTTATTTCCAAGATTTGGGAGGAGGAAGTATTGCCGGAGGAGTGGATGGAAGGTGTCGTTTGTCCCATCTTCAAAAAGGGCGACAAGTTGGATTGCGCCAATTATTCGTGCGATCACAATTTTGAGCGCCGCCTACAAGTATTCTCCCAATTCTATGCGCCGTCTATCACCAATGCTAGAGAATTCGTTGGACAATATCAGGCAGATTTATGGGCGAACGAGCAAACAACGGACCAGATATTCGCCATCCGCCAAGTGTTGCAGAAATGCCGCGATACAATGTACCCACACATCATTTATTCATCGATTTTAAAATCGGCCTATGATCAATTCGATCGAGAACAGCTATGGCAGATTATTGCACGAATACGTTTCCGACAAACTGATAAGATGACAAGGCGACGATGAGCGAGTGATGGTGCGTAGTCGAGTATCAGGACACTCTCGAGTCCCTTAGAATCTCGCAGAGGGTTACGGCAAGGTGAGTGCCTTTTCGTGTTTACTGTTCAGCATTGCTTTAGAGGGTGTGATAAGAAGAGCGGATAGACACGAGTGGCACGATTTCAGAAAGTCCGTTCAGTTAACTTGGTTTCCGCCGACGACATTGATATTGTGTTTGCACGCAACTTTGAGACGGATGGCGGAACGTACATCCGACTAAGGGCTGAAGCTAGGCGAATCGGACTGAACATCATGTGTCAAGACAAAGTACATGATAGCGAGGGCTCAAGAGAAGACACGGCACGCCCCCCACCTCGAGTTCATATTGACGGTGATGAAATCGAGGTTGTCGAAGATTTCGTGTACTTGGGCTCACATGGTGACCGCCGACAACACCAGCAGAGAAATCCAGAGACGCATCGTTGCTGGAATCGTAACCTACTTTGGACTCCGCAGAACGCTCCGATCGAGCAAAGTTCGCCATCGCACGCAAGAGTTGACCATCTCTACAAGACGCTTGATTAGACCGGTACTCTCTATGGGCACGAAACATGGACTCTACGGCAGAGATCAACGCGCCCTTGGTGTTCTTTCGAACGGAAGGTGTTGCGGACCATCTACGGCGGAGTGCAGATGGAAGACGGAACGTGGAGAAGGCGGATGAACCATGATTGGCACCACTGCTGACAGAACCAACCATTGTCACCTCGCAAAAATTGGAGGCTGCGTAGGGCGGGCATGTCACCAGAATGTCGGGATACCAACCCGGTGAAAATGGTTCTCGAAAACAATCCGACCGGCACAAGACGACGTGGTGGCAGCGAGCAAGATGGGTCGATCAAGTTGAGGACGATCTGCGGACCCTTCGCAGAATGTGTGGCTGGCGACGGGCAAGCCATGGACGAGTCGAATGGAGACGTCTCCTACGTACAGCAGAGGCCACCCAGGCTTAGCCTGACTGGTAAGGTAAGTCATGCAGCAATTCGTTTAATCAGTCTTATTTGTCTGAGCGACAACAAGCAGTTTTCTATAATGAACTATTTCTAGTTTTTACCGATTTCATCAGGTGTTCCGCAAGGTTCAGTGTTGGGCCGATTTGTTCTTGTTATATGTTAACGACCTTCCACGAATTTTAAAACGTTGCTCCATTCACATGTTTGTAGACGATGTGCAAATATATTTCGACTGTTTCAAAATTTGAGCCTCGAAACGGATTAATGCTTTGCTCAACGAAGAACTTATGAACATAGGCAATTGGTCCATAGACAATTGTTTGAAGCTTAACGCGTCTAAAACTAATGCGATTTTCATAACCCTTTCCAGGAGTAGAAATGAAACTTGTTTGCCGGAACTTGTTTTGGACCAGGAAAAAATTCCGTTTGTAGACCAAGCAATGAGCTTAGGTATAACTATTGATTCAAGTCTTTGTTAAGATAAGCAAGTTTTAAGCAATGCGGATGTACTTAAATCTATTTATCCTGGGCATACTATCTGAACACCGATACTAAACTTAAGCTGTTTAAGTCTTTGATCTTACCGCATTTCTTTTTTAATTGATTACTTGTGACAAATGTTTCCGCGGCTGCAATGGACAATTAAGAGTTGCATTGAACTCATGTGTTCGTTTTGTGTACAAACTTAATAGATTTTGAACGTGTCACTCACTTGCAGAAAGATCTATTGGGTTTCTTCTTTTTACAATTTTCCTAAGCTAGATGTTATATTATCATGCACCAATTATTTCCACTAAAAAACCAGATTACCTCTATAGCAAACTGTGCCCTTTTCGAAGCAATAGGTTACCATCAATTTGTTTTACCTAGATATACTACTGCGCAATACGGAAGGTCATTTTTTGTTAGAGGAGTTGTTTACTGGAATCAGTTACCACAGATATGTCCAGCCCAGATGTTAGTAAGGTAGCATTCATAAAACGGTGTCGAGAGTTTTTTAGTTTTGTTTGTAAATTAATTAAAGTTGTATTGTTTTTCTTTTCGCGAAATGATCTATAGTACATCCACAAAATTATAAGCACATTTGTAACCTGTGGTATTTCTTGTAACACAAAAAATGTGAGTCTTATGTTACGTATAATAAATTAAACAAACAACCAACAACAAAACGATATTTTGAACCACTCTAATACGGTATATACCACGCGTCTACGCTAGTTCATGCGGGAAGGTGGTAGGGGTGGTAAATTTATGGCAGAGAGGCATGCTGCTTGGTTAGCAGAATGCCTTTGTATGAGGCGTAAGGAAAGGCGAGCTATAATGATGGGAAAGTGAAATCATAGGGAAACGATTTTTTTCATCCTATCTGGTTCTAACAACTGTTATGAACGAATAGATCAACTGTGATAGATTAAGAAGTGGAAGATAGAATCAAGTGAAAGATATAACTACAAATTACAAGGAAATTGACGGGCTGGGATTGAACCGCTGACTTTTGCTTATTAGAAGAAACGATAGCAATTAGACCACCAACCCGTCGTCACTTGAGGAACTTTTGAAGTGATTTATGGATAAAAATCTTCTCCATTAACTACTTATGACTAATTCCTTGAACTTTCAAATGAAAACTTTAAAGAATTTCACTAAGAAACTCTCCAAGCAATGCTCTCGGAATTCACGAGCAATTCACGAAGAGATGCTTTAAAGAAGTTAATCACATTACTTCATAATTACTCTTCGGATTTTTTTTTTTTAATTTTTTAATTTTTTTTGTAGTTTTGAGGTTTACCTGAGGATTTTCACAGGCCATTTACAGAAAAGTCATAAATCACAACCACTTCTTTTTGAATTCTCGCAGAAATATTTCCAGCGCTTTCAGCGGATTTTTTCAAAACTATTGTTGAAGAATTTTTACTGGAGTTTTTCAATTCAATAACACCTCTAACTATTTCCTTTGAGAATTTTCTAAAAAAAATACACCAAGCTCAGCTTAAATCCTAAATAAAAATTAAGAAATGCTTTTTTGCTATTTTTTTCAAATAGTTGAAAGAAAACAATTTTGCGAATAAATGGTCAATCAGTAATGCAACCGTATTTTTTAAAGGACTTTTTAAGATCTTCTAGTCGTTCTTGTTGAGTGGAGAGAATCTTGAAAAAAGGTCTGCATGGAATCTCTAATATGAATTCCAGGAGAAGTGATCCAAGCCTTACATGGAACTCAGCCTTAAAATACAACAAGATCAAGTTTTCAAGTGCACTGCCATTGTGAAAAAAAAGAGGAGTGGAGTATTTCATTCAGATTTTTTTTTTTCATAACACAGAAAGTGTGCGAAGTATGTCAAAAATGGATCGTTCTCGCGTAAAAAAAACGTGATAAATCCTGGTTACGACCATGGTTATAATTATATTAGCCAATTACTATACAATCCGGAAAACTGATACAATCGTAAATGTCTTTTCCTTCCCATTCCAAAACGTTGTTCGGCACAAATATGAGACTTTTCCGTAATCTGTTGCAAGCTGGTCGAATCTTTATGAAATGAACAGTGCTTCCAAGCGTAGAATTGCAATTTTTGTATCCAAACGAGGATCGTATTGAGGATGTTACGATTATTTTTGCGATATTCCACAATACCTTCTGGTGCGGAAAATGATGACGCTGGAATCCTGGGAATGAATACAAGAGAGATATAAGTTTAGAATATTAGAAGGCATCGAATGTGCCCTTACCCTTCATGATAAACGCAATCAGCAACCGTAGAACTGTGTTTTCGTCGATGATTGTACCGTTAGCAGTTTGTGAGGACCTCCGTGACATTCCACAGCAGCCTTAAACAAGGTTAGGAAGAGGCTTTTCCCTTGTAAATATGATTCCGTCATACCTCTCAACTCATACACATGAGTTTGTTGAGAGGAGTGGAGTAAATATACTCACGATGTTTTTTGGGAATCGTAATGCACAGAACGTGGCGTTAAAAATGTCACTGAAAAAAAGAATAGTTTTACAACGGATCCCTTGTTCAATGTTTGCTTCCTGGATTGCAGCATTGCTTTGCTGCATTAGTTGACACAATCCAGTCATGGTATGGGGCTATTTTGTGTTACACTCCAGGATTTCGATAATCCACAAGGTATCCGAACGAAGTAACAGCCACAACGAACGGCGTGAGATTGACATGGTGCATCATTTGACTTGAGGCGGGCCTACCAGAATCACCTATTAAATTTTTGGATATCGAATTAGGTCATAACATAACAGCGTATGTCGTTTACTCACTTTCGCATGTGTCCATCTTCACGTCGACAGCACACAGATGGTGTTCATTGGAGGCCTGTATTCCAATTCCTCGAACTAAATCATTTAGAATTAAAACTATCTACATCTTTCGAGGTCTCCAAGGGTTATCAGAGGCAAACTTCAAACAAGAGAAGGTGTACGATCCTGCAATAAAAGTTATAAATACGATAAAAAGGTTTTCCTTAACAAATTATTTAGAAACTTAACACTGGCCAGTGTTGCCCCATCCAGTAAGCGACAGCTCTTAAACGTCCATCTCTTTCACGATTCCAAAAGACAAGCTGGGCCATACTGTATCGGTGCAATCTAGAATATAATGTAATCGCCAAACATTAGTTTGTTATTCCCCATCGACTGTGTATCAGTCAGCGCATCTTAATCCTCGTGCTGCGCGTAGACAATTTTGCTCTCGCGAAGTTTTTACTAAACTAGCTATCAAAAGGTATTTCCAGTGATCAAACAGAAAACACCAACACTTACTTCTTCATTGCACTTTCTTTCCTTACCCAATCGATCCCCAATAGAATCCCTTTTTTGATCCTTGTTGGTGAAGCGAACTGTGTTTTCTGCAGTACCCACAGCAAGGCATTACAACAGAAAACTTCAAAGCACATAGCTCTAAGCTCAGTTTTGGAATTTTGATGAACGAACAACGTTCCGTGAACGCCTGGCCTGTCGTCCTCCATGATGGCTCAATGGCATCCCGTAGCTTCCACCCGAAATGAACATTTTGTCAACATTTTGCGCACGAAAATTTGCTAGCGTCTTACCGAAGATAGATTGACTCCAGGACGGATCATTCACTCGCTCGCCACCATAGTGTCTCCTCCTCCACGGCATGTCTTAACCAGCAAGATTTATGCAAATCGAATGTACCTCCGTTGATATGTTGTTTCATTAGAGTCAAGTATTCTGGCGTAATTCTTTATCAATTCTAGCCAAGGTTTCAAAAATATCTCCACCGGTGGAAATTTTTTCCCATTACATTTCTTGTACTGGCTGAAATGTGTAGGAGAAACGTGATTCCTTCATGTGATCTCATGTAGTTTTCAGTTCAACTTCAGTATGAACAAACCGAGACCAATCTGGCACATTGTTCGGATAAGGCGCTTCTCACGAAATATTATTTAGTCTCACCTTTTACTCAAAAAGAACTAATAATATTCAAAAGCTTTTATGAGATCCGATGTTCGGAAATACGCCGGAAGACACAATCAAACACTTCTCGGGCAGAATAGGCAAGAGGGAAATATTTTCCTCGATAAGGAATTAGTTCACTAGACCTCGTCGATATTGACGGCCTGTCGTGATACCAGCCCACTCGTGATTAAACTGGCTCTCATTGTCACTATATTATAACTCTTAGGCTAACTAGAATCTGTCTCTCGATATCACACCTTCCTCCTTACAAAATAGTTTATATCTAATCAGGTTGTCACATAGACTTCTGGAGAGTACTCTCGGGACGTGTTACATTTCCCGATTGACGTAACGACGGACACTTTGGTGGTTCTCCTATCTGATTTTCAGTCAGATTCGAATGTATCCAAGTTCTGATGGTCGTTCAGCAATGAAAGCTTATTGATATGGGTTATATTGCGCTGCGATACCGAAGTTCTTACTGTGTTCTTAACTGACCCGCTGATCAGCTCCGATCCCTGTCGCCGATACAACAAAACTTTTTCAATCTGAACGTTCCGAACGTACGTGTTCTTTGCTTTCTTGTCCCAACCAGTCACGTATATCCTCTGCTTCTAGCGGCATTGTTGTGCCAATCGTCTTTGCCGTTCGTTCTGACTTCTCGCTGTTAGTGTATCTCTCTCCAACGATCTTGACTCCCTCGATCCATGGTTTGTGTCGCGTGTGGATACTAGAACTGTCCGGAGCATCTAGCCGAAGATTAGCTGAAGGGCCTCGCCATCGTTGAATTGTGGGTGGAGTAAAACTCATCAGTAGGGAATTACGTGCGACAAATTCGATATCAGGATGTTTTCTGCGTTGACTGAATCCTCAACATCGGTTTCGAATATATTGTCGTCTTTCGTTAACCTTCCATTGCACCTGCGGCCAACACGGATATCATTTGATGTCTATATCCAAACTCGCGACACAAATTGAGTTAAAACAGGATTCGCTTATGATGGTGGCTCATTGCTGAATGCACGTTTCTGAACATGTCAACGGCTAATGTTTCGAACAAAGCTTGAACGTATACTCAATGTAGCTTTCATCACGAACGTTCTGTGTGAATCAGTACTGGAACAACTGAGTCACACCAGTACTTCAGATAGATGAATGTCCCTGACGAGCAGTGACCCAGAAAATCAATACGCCACTTCACACCAGTTCGTTATCAGGCACATCTCTCTGGTTCGACCACATCGGTTCCGGAGGTCCGATCTGCTCGACACAAGTGTACATGACTGTCACTAGTGTTTCACGAATCTTCTCGACACAATCGTCTATCTTGGGCCACCAAACCTTTTTTGTCCTCTCAACGACGCTTGCATAACACTCATGCGCGGATAGACCTCAGTCATGTGCCACAGCGTAATTATATGTGGTCGAGAAGTTGTATGTGATATGAGCCTGTCCTCCTCTTAACTAAACATCTTGGTGAATGCTATTTTAGATTTGAAACCACCTTGAATAGCGCTTCACATTCGTCTGTCCAATGTCCTGTTCGCAGTGCCTACTAGCAACTTTTCGAAGAGTTTCATCTTTCGGTTTGTCTTGCTGTCCGCTACTCTGAATGAGAGTAGAGCTGGCTTCTGCGGAGGTGAGTTGTCACCAGATCGATTAATGTAATTTTCTGTCGTCTGTCAAAACGCTTCACACATAACTCTAAATTGCACATTACTATGACCATTGCGTCAGCTAACATTCTGTTGTCTCACTGGCTCGAATTAAATTCAATAGTTATTAGGAGCTGAATACGGAAGAACCCAGACGTTCAATTTCGCGGGGCACCGGGCGAAGTCGAAAGACTTAAAACCCAAGAATTTCAGTGACTCTATCAATCAGTAATAGGAGATTTGCCTACCACGCAGCATATTGCAACTGAACTTTTCACTCCCCATACAAATCGACAAGCTGCCTTCTCTTTTCTGTATTGAAAGTATTTCGTCCAAAATCCGCTGAGACGCTCTAGCTTGCAATGAATAACTTGAATTCTGTCCATGCATTCCGTTTTCTTTGAAGAAGCACCGCTCCATAAACCTTCTGTGACTTGCACTCACAATACAGCTTAGGTCCTTTTCTTTTTTCCGCGTCGAAATAATCCAAATACTATTATTCTCACCTACTGCGGCCATTGCATTTACGCTTGCGGTGCTGCTGAATGTCTTTTTTGCGCCTAGGTTGTTTCCATAACATCGGGCTTGCCTCGTCGCCGAGCCAATTCGTGCAACCGGCGCGCCTTATTTTTGCCGCCAATGGTCTTGACTCAATTCCTCCAGCATGTTCTCACCTGCTCCCCAATCTGTATTCAACTGTCTTTGGTGAAGAGTGTTATCTGCTCACTTTCTGACTAAACTGTTTTAACTTGATCCGAAACTTCGTTTCCCACGCGCAGATCTCAGCAACGTTCACTTTCTTACAATCACTCTATATATACCGAAGTCCTTAGATCATCTGTTTAAACGTCAATCCTCAGGATCTGCTGTCTATGTGCCAGCGTCTATCTTATGCAGTGTCTCTAGCTTCATGGAGTACCCGAACCTGGCTTGCTCCATCAGTAATTTGACTACGACCTGTCTCACTAACATGACCTGAACTATATCGATAGTACTCTTAGTATCAACGCAAGCATATACTATAACCAAAAGTACACAGAGTTCATACGTTACTAATCCTCTTTTTTGGAGTAAATTCATTGTTTCTAACTTTTAACGCTGACAACCGTTTATGGTCTTGAACGTGGTCTCCAAGTTCGATGCTTCGGACATCACTAGCTGTGATTGCACTTGATCGTACAGGGATTTTTACGGTCTGAAGCAACATTGCATATTCGATTAGGACCCAACGATTCCTATATCTTGAATCATATGAGTGGCAAAAATAGCATTGGTTGTCCTTCAAACAAATACTGGCTCAGTTGTTTGTGCTTACCACCATGGTAGGTCTTTACTGATACACACGGCTTGAATTCACATGGCCCTGATTTAGGAATCTCGGTCTGGCTGCATGCTCCTTATTCAATAGTACTTTCACGGGACCGGCTATAGAGTCGTCTCCGGCATAGTTAAGGACTGTGTTCCACGACAGCGATGACACGCATGAAGCAACCGACGTCACCCGGATGGTCAAAAGAATCAGTAACCAGGTAGTAGTTACTCGTTCGACTAATACACTTGTTTCTGCAGCTTATCTGATAGTTTTTCGTTCACGTTGTCCGCGGGAGTCTACGCGAGGCACGACGGAAAAGTTCGTGTAGCATGGTTGGACCGTATGTCGTCGATGGCGTATTTCTACTGTAATATACCTTTGAAACTGCGGCGAGACATTTCCGCGGATCTCTGGAGTTTCTAGTTGATGTGACCCTAGTCAAAACCAACTTTCCAGAACGTTGCAGGTGCCTTGGCTGTTTGATCACCAACGATTCTGTTGTCCGCTTTTTCGCTACATAGAATTTCGCTTCTAAGTTCCTTTTCTCCAGCACTCGCATCATTGCCAGTGAAGTTTCCTGAAATTTTGCATTCGGTTCATGTTGAAGCGTAACAGGTTGACATTTTTGTCATTATCCGTAGTAAGTGTGCCACACACTCCCGACACTGGCTGATCTCTTCATTTGCGTACGTTCACGTTCTCATGTGATAATGTTTAGCTGCTGCAGACCCGATTCCTAATAGAGACATGCCGGTTCTCGATCCGCGCTACCTCAAACATTAAGTGTATCTTTCTCCCATGGCGTAGAAAATGGTATGGTTATCCTTCTCTCTGCCTCGTCGACGTCTTGAACAGCTGCTTGATGCGTTTTCCGTAGTGGTGGACCCGACCAGGCTCGTAATTTCGGGTGAAATTGATTCTTTTTTCACGGTGTTATCTAGCTGTTTTCTATAATTGTTAACAATCCCCAAACAACTAAATGGCAGTGAAAAACAAGCTAGCGCTTTGCCTCGTTGCTAAGATTGAGCCTCATCGACTCATGTACTCCGAAATTTTCTAACAAGTGTCATTTTATGTGTTACAAATATCTCTAAAAATAAAAAATCAGGAGATCTTTCCATTTCGGGGTTGCATTTGCTCACTTGTCAATATCATTAATGGTTATACTGTTGTTAGTATCATACTCTACATAAAATTTTGTGCTCCCTGAATCCGAATATGCTTATTCAAAATCTTAACAATGCAATATTTATTAAATACGTAATAGTTAATTGTTCAAGAATTACGCCGGAAAATACGCCTAATGATGCAACTTGTTCCTAAGGAATCCATTGATATCTAACGAAATTCAATTACTTTCAAACCATTTGACGCTAATTGGTACGAGTTTTTTGGTGATGAAATCTGTGTTTGCGATATATCTCAAGCATCCGTCACACCAAACTTTCAGGTTTTATACCACGTTCCAAGATCCTATCGTTTAATGAATAGAAGTTCATAAGCTGTGTTTGTCAATACTGCACACGTAGCATGATATTTTGAAAACTTACGCTAATTTTTGTTCATAATAATAAACATTCTTGTAACGCAAGAAACTTCACAACAACAACAATTCAATAGTTACGACAAGCAACGTACATTTACTTGTAGTCTTACATTGATAAACTTGTGCTTCCATTACGAATAAATAACAAGATCGTGTGATACGATCGATCAATTTCCCCTTCTGATCAATTACACGATTTTATTTATTCGTAATGGAGCACAAATATCAATGTAAGCTACAGTAAATGTACGTTGCTTGTCGTAAACTATTGTAGAATTGTGTGTTGTGAAGTTTTTTGCGTTAAAGAATGTTTATTATTATGACAATAACGTAAAATTTCAAAATCATGCACGGTGCAGTATTGACAAACAGCTATGAACTTCTATTCATAAACAAGGATTTGAACATGGTATAAACCTGAAAGTTTGTGAGGATGCTTGAGATATATCCGCAAACCAGATTTCATCACAAAAACTCGTACCAATTAGCTCAAATGGTTGAAATAATTGAATTTCTGTTAGATATCAATGGATTCCTTAGGAAATTGCATACATTTAGGCGTTTTCCGCGTAATTCTTGAAATTTAACTATTCGTTATTTATATAAATATTGCATTGTTAAGATTTTGATAAGCATATTCGGATTCAGGGAGCACAATTTTTCATGTAGAGTTGTACTAAAAACTAACATTAATGATATTGACAAGTGATCAAATTCACCCCGAAATGAGATCTCCTGATTTTTTATTTTAGAGATATTTGTTAACACTAAAATGACACTTGTTAGAAAATTTCGGTACATGAGTCGATGAGGCTCATCTTCGTACTTGTTTTTCTGCATTTAGTTGTTTGGGATTGTTAACATTATAGAAAACAGACTAGAAACACCGTGAAAAAATGATCAATTTCACCCGAAATTACGGTACCATCGAAACGCATCAGAGCTGTTCAAGACGTCGACGAGCAGGAGAAGGATAACCGATACATTTTCTACGCCATGGGAGAAAATACATTCATGTTTGAGGTAGGCGGAGTCGAGAAACCCATGGTTATTGATTCGGGTGCAGCAGCTAACATTATCAACCAGAGAACGTGAAAGCAAATGAAGGAGATGCAAGTGTCGGTGTGGCACATTACTACGGATAATGACAAAAATTTCACCTGTTACGCTTCAAATGAACCAATGCAAATTTCAGGAAACTTCATGGCAATGATCAGTGCTGGAGAAAGGAACTTAGAAGCGAAATTTTATGTAGCGAAAGCAGGACAACAGAATCTGTTGGGTGATCAAACAGCCAAGGCACTGCACGTTCTGAAAGTTGGTTTTGACTTGGGTCACATCACTGAAACTCCAGAAGCGGAATTTCCGAAGTTCAAAGGTATTACAGTAGAAATACCCATCGACGATACGGTCCAACCTGTACAACAAGCTTTTCGTCGTGCTCCGTATGCTCCCGAGGACAAAGTGAACGAAAAACTTCAGATGCTGCAGAAACAAGGTATTATCGAACGAGTAACTGTACTATCACCATGGGTTTCTCCGATGGTTCCCGTTTGAAATCATCCGGTGACGTACGGCTATGCATTGACATGCGTCGGGCAAACCAAGCTGTCTTGAGGGAAACACATCCTTTACCTCTAGTGGATGAGATTCTTGGGTCCGTAACCGGTGCGAAAATGTTTTCCAAAATTGACATCAAAGATGCATATCACCAACTAGAGATATCCGAAAGATCAAGACCTATAACCACGTTCATTACCAAGAACGGGTTGTTCAGGTAATTTAAAAGTTTAGTAAAGCGAAAAAAATAAAACAATTTAACATCTCCAATATATAATGAATTTAAACATAACATCTTGTATTTTCTGTTATACTATACTTTTCTCTAGATATAAGAGACTTATGTTCGATATCAGTTGCAGGTTTAGAAGGAGTCAAAGTGTACCTTGATGACATAGTAGTGTTCGGGTCATCGAAAGAGGAGCACGATAGACGCTTGCAAGCAGTCTTGAAACGTTTAAAAGAGTATAAGGTTCTTTTAAATAGTGAGAAATGCGTGTTTTGAAGCGAAGGAAATCGAATTTTCAGGTCACATGTTAAATGAACATGGTGTTAGTCCAACAGAAAGCCGAGTTGACGCGATTAAACACTTTAGAACACCTAAGACAGTAGCAGAATTGAGAGTTTCTTAGGTTTGATAACATATGTTGGACGATTTATTCCAAACCTTGCGGCTAAAACGTAACCTTTGAGATTGCTTCTGCGCGCAGGATCCGTGTTTTTATGGAAAGAGCTCCAACAAAAGACTTTCGACACAATAATTGCGGCAGTAGGTGATATAAGATATTTGGGATATTTCGACCGAAAAAAGAAAACTAAGCTGATTGTGGATGCAAGTCCAGAAGGTTTAGGAGCGGTGCTTCTTCAAGAAAACGATGATGGACAGAATCAAGTTATTTCATTTGCAAGTAGAGCTCTCACGGATTTGGAACGAAAATACTTTCAAACAGAAAGAGAAGCACTTGCTATTGTATGGGGAGTTGAAAAGTTCAGTTTGTATCTGCTTGGTACAAAATTCATCCTTATTACTGATTGTAGAGCACTGAAATTCTTGTTTAGTCCTCGATCTCGCCCGTGCCCGCGAATTGAACGTTGGGTTCTTCGTATTCAGTCCTATAACTATGAAATTAAGTTCGAGCCAGGAACAACAAATTTAGCTGACGCATTGTCTAGATTGTCAATTAGTAGCTTGAAGCGTTTTGACAAGACGACAGAAAATTACATTAATCGTCTGGTGGACAACTCACTCCCAGAAGCCGTTACTCTCATTCAAGTAGCGGAAGCAACAAAGAAAGATGAAACTCTTCAAAGTTGCTAGAGGCACTTCGAACAGGACATTGGACAGACGAATTGAAGGTATTCAAGTGTTTCAAATCTGAAATACATTCAGCCAAAGATGTTTTGTTAAGAGGAGACAGGCTCATAATTCCAACAACACTTCGACCACAGATATTACGCTGTGCACATGATGGTCATCCGCGCATGAGTGTTATGAAGCGTCGTTTAAGACAAAAAGTTTGGTGGCCCAAGATAGACGATTGTGTCGAGAAATTCGTGAAACACTGTGAATCATGTACACTTGTGTCAGCGGTCGGACCTCCGGAACCGATGTGTCGAACCAGGATGCCTGATAAACCTTGGTGTGAAGTGGCCATTGATTTTCTGGGTCCACTGCCGTCAGGACATTCTCTACTAGTACTGGTTGACTATTTTAGTAGATTCACAGAAGTGGTCGTGATGAAGCATACCACAACTGAGTTAACGATTCAAGCTTTATTCGAAACATTTAGCCGTTTAGGTGTTCCAGAAACGTTGAGATCAGACAATGAGCCACAATTCATAAGCGAATCTTTTTAATCATTTTGTCGCGAGTTTGGTATAGATCATCAAAAGACATCACCGTATTTGCCGCAGGCAAATGGAGAGGTTGAACGAATGAACAGTACTATTCTGAAACGATTGAGGATCAGTCAAGCAGAAAACTCAGTTGATTGGAAATGGGATCTGCGCAGTTTCCTACTGATGTTTAATTCCACTCCACATTCAACGACTGGCGAGGCTCCTTCAGCTTTAATGTTCGGCAGAGTGCTCCGCGACAAAATTCCTAGTATCCACAACGCGAACAAACCATGGATCGAGGGAGTCAAAGATCAGGATTGGGAGAGAAAACTAACAGCAGCAGAATCAACGAACCGACAAAGAAATGCTCAACAAAATCCGCTAGAAGAAGGGGATATCGTTGTGGCGAAAAGAATAGCAAAAGAAAACAAACTGTCTACGAACTACAGTAGCGAAAAGTTTCAGGTTGTGCGACAGGGATCGGAGGCTGAAATTCGGTCATAAGAAACAGGTAAAATCTATCGCAGGAATATAACCCATATCAAGTTCATTGGTGAACGACCATCAGAATTGGATACATCGAATCTGACTGAAAATCAGATAGGAGAACCACCAAGTGTCCGTCGTAGTCATCGGGAAATGAAACGTCCAGAGTACCTCAAGAACTATGTGCAAACCTTATTAGATTAAAACTATTTTGTAAGGGAGGAGTGTGATATCGGAGACAGATCTAGTTAGCCTTGATATAATAATGTACATGAGAGCCAGTTTTAATCAGGTGGTTAACACGAACCGGTCAATATACGAGTTGTACTATTCCTAATCGAGTTTAATATATTCTCTTGCTATTTCCGAAAAGTGTTTATTGTGTCTTCCGGTATTTCCGAATCATCGATTCTACATAAAGCTTTAATATTATTTAGTTCTTTTTTGTAAAAGTGAACTAAATAATATTCGTGAGAAAGCCCTTTCCGAACAATGCCAGATTGGGTTCTCTTTTTCATAATGATTACTTGGACTGAAAACTATGAAAATCAATGAAAATCACGTTTTCCTACACATTTCAGCCCATACAAAATGTATGGGAAAAATTTCACCGGTGGAATATTTTGAAACCTTCTGATTATGAAAATATAACCCAAATACTGAACTCTAATGAAAAAAAATCCGAGGTACATTCGATTTGCATAATCTGCTGGTTAAGACATAGCGTGAGAGGAACACTATTGGCGGCGAGCTGAATATCGTCCTCAGTCAATCTATCTTCGGTTAAGACGCTAGCAAATTTTCGTGCAAAATGTTGACAAATGTCATTCGGAGTGGAAGCTACGGTGCCATTGAGCATCATGGAGGACGACAGGCCAGCTTCACGACGTTGTTCGTTCACAAAATTCCAAAACTGCTTAGAGCATGCTTTAAGTTTTCTTTGTATTCCTTGCTGGTACTGCAGAAAACATCGCTTCCAAACAAGGATCAAAAAGGGATCATTGAGGGATCATTGGTAGAAAAAAGTAGCACTGAAGAGTACTGTTTTTGTATCACTGAAAAGTACCTTTTGATAGCTAGTTTTAAAACTTCCGAGAGCAAAATTTGTCTACGCGCAGCACGAGGATAAGATGCGCACTGATACACATCGTGGATAACAACAAATGTTTGTCGATTACATAATTCTAGATTGCACGATACAGTATGCCCAGCTTGTCTTTGGATCGATGAAGAGATACGTTTTACAGAGCTTGTCGCTACTGGATGGGGCAACACTGGCCAGTGTAAGTTTCTAATAATTTTCAAGAAAACCTTTTTATCGTATTTATAACTTTTAGTTGAGGATCGTACACCTTCTCTGTTGAAAGTTTCCCTGAAACCCTTGGAGACCTCGAAATGTGAGAAGTTTTATTCTAATGATTTAGTTCGAGGATTGAATACAGGCCTCCATGAACACCATCTGTGTGCTGTCGACGTGAAGATGGACACATGCGAAGTGAGTACACGACATACGCTGTTATGTTATGACCTATCGATATCCAAAAATTATAGGGTGATTCTGGTGGCCCGCTTCAAGTCAAATTGATGCACCATGTCAATCTCACGCCGTTCGTTGTGGCTGTTACTTCGTTCGGATTACCTTGTGGATTATCGAATCCTGGAGTGTACACCAAAATAGCCCCATACCATGACTGGATTGTGTCAACTATGCAGCAAAGCAATGCTGCAATCCCAGGTAAGCAAACATTGAACAAGGGATCCGTTGGTAAAACTATTCTTTTTCAGATGACATTTTTAACGCCACGTTCTGTGCATTACGATTCCAAAAACATCGTGAGTATATTTACTCCACTCCTCTCAACAAAACTCATGTGTATGAGTTGAGAGGTATGACGGATCATATTTACAAGGAAAAGCCTCTTTCCTACCTTGTTAAGCTGCTGTGGAATGTCACCGGAGGGTCTCAAAACTGCTACGGTACAATCATCGACGAAAACACAGTTCTTACGGTTGCTGATTGCGTTTATCATGAAGGGTAAGGGCACAATTCGATGCCTTCTAATATTCTAACTTATATCTCTCTTGTATTCATCCCAGGATTCCAGCGTCATCAGTTTCCCACCCAGAAGGTATTGTGAATATCGCAAAAATAATCGTACATCCTCAATACGATCCTCGTTTCGGATACAAAAATATGGCAATTCTACGCTTGGAAGCACTGTTCAGTTTCATAAAGATTCGACCAGCTTGCACAGATTACGGAAAAGTCTCAATATTTGTGCCGAACAACGTTTTTGGAATGGGAAGGAAAGACATTTACGATTGTATCAGTTTTCCGGATTGTATAGGTAATTGGCTATATACTTATTACCATGGGCGTAACCAGGATTTATCACGTTTTTTACGCGAAAACGATCCATTTTTGACATACTTCGCACACTTTCTGTGTTATGAAAAAAAAAAATCTGAAATGAAATACTCCACTCCCTCTTTTTTTTCACAATGGACAGTGCACTTGAAACTTGATCTTGTTGTATTTTAAGGCTGAGTTCCATGTAAGGCTTGGATCACTTCTCCTGGAATTCATATTAGAGTCCATGCAGACCTTTTTTCAAGAATTCTCTCAGTCACAAGAACGACTAGAAGATCTTAAAAAGTATTCCTTTAAAAATACGGTTGCATTACTGATTGACCAAATTTATTCGCAAAATTGTTTTCTTTCAACTATTTGAAAAAAATAGCAAAAAAGCATTTCTTAATTTTTTTTAGGGATTTAAGCTGCTTGGTGTATTTTTTTTAGAAATTCTCAAGGAAATAGTTAGAGGTGTTATTGAATTGAAAACTCCAGTAAAAATTCTTCAACAATAGTTTTGAAAAATCCGCTGAAAGCGCTGGAAATATTTCTGCGAGAATTCAAAAAGAAGTGGTTGTGATTTTATGACTTTCTGTAAATGGCCTGTGAAAATCCTCAGTAATACCTCAAAACTACAAAAAATTAAAATTAAAAAAAAAAAATCCGAAGAGTAATTATTGAAGTAATTGATTAACTTCTTTAAAAGCATCTCTTCGTGAATTGCTCGTGGAAATTCGAGAGCATTGCTTGGAGAGTTCTTAGTGAAATTCTTTAAAGTTTTCATTTGAAAGTTCAAGGAATTAGTCATAAGTAGTTAATGGAGAAGATTTTTATCCATAAATCACTTCAAAAATTCCTCAAGTGACGACGGGGTTGGTGGTCTAATTGCTATCGTTTCTTCTTCATAAGCAGAAGGTCATGGGTTCAATCCCAGGCCCGTCAATTTCCTTGTAATTTGTAGTTATATCTTTCACTTGATTCTATCTTTCCACTCTTAATCTATCACAGTTGATCTATTCGTTCATAACATTTGTTAGAACCAGATACGGATGAAAAAATCGTTTCCCTATGATTTCACTTTCCCATCATTATAGCTCGCCTTTCCTTACGCCTCATACAAAGGCATTCTGCTAACCAAGCAGCATGCCTCTCTGCCATAAATTTACCACCCCTACACCTTCCCGCATGAACTAGCGTAGACGCAGTGGTATATACCGTATTAGAGTGGTTCAAAATATCGTTTTTGTTTGTTTGTTTGTTTATTTATTATACGTAACATAAGACTCACATCTTTTTGTGTTACAAGAAAATACCACAGGTTACAAAGTGTGCTTATAATTTTGTGGATGTACTATAGATCATTTCGCGAAAAGAAAAACATACAACTTTAATTAATTTACAAAACAAAACTAGAAAAACTCTCGACACCGTTTTATGAATGCTACCTTACTAACATCTGGGCTGGACATATCTTGTGGTAACTGATTCCAGTAAACAACTCCTCTAACAAAAAATGACCTTCCGTATTGCGCAGTAGTATATCTAGGTAAAACAAATTGATGTAACCTATTGCTTCGAAAAGGGCACAGTTTGCTATAGAGGTAATCTGGTTTTTTAGTGGCAATTAATTGGTGCATGATAATATTACATCTAGCTTTAGGAAAATTGTAAAAAGAGAAACCCAATAGATCTTTCTGCAAGTGAGTGACACGTTCAAATCTATTAAGTTTGTACACAAAACGAACACATGAGTTCAATGCAACTCTTAATTTGTCCATTGCAGCCGCGGAAACATTTGTCAGCAAGTAATCAATTAAAAAGAAATGCGGTAAGATCAAAGACTTAAACAGCTTAAGTTTAGTATCGGTGTTCAGATAGTATGCCCATGGATAAATAGATTTAAGTACATCCGCATTGCTTAAAAACTTGCTTATCTTAACAAAGACTTGAATCAATAGTTATACCTAAGCTCATTGCTTGGTCTACAAACGGAATTTTTTCCTGGTCCAAAACAAGTTCCGGCAAACAAGTTTCATTTCTACTCCTGGAAAGGGTTATGAAAATCGCATTAGTTTTAGACGCGTTAAGCTTCAAACAATTGTCTATGGACCAATTGCCTATGTTCATAAGTTCTTCGTTGAGCAAAGCATTAATCCGTTCGAGGCTCAAATTTGAACAGTCGAAATATATTTGCACATCGTCTACAAACATGTGAATGGAGCAACGTTTTAAAATTCGTGGAAGGTCGTTAACATATAACAAGAACAAAATCGGCCCCAACACTGAACCTTGCGGAACACCTGATGAAATCGGTAAAAAACTAGAAATAGTTCCATTATAGAAAACTGCTTGTTGTCGCTCAGACAAATAAGACTGGATTAAACGAATTGCTGCATGACTTACCTTACCAGTCAGGCTAAGGCCTGGGTGGCCTCTGCTGTACGTAGGAGACGTCTCCATTCGACTCGGTCCATGGCTGCCCGTCGCCAGCCACACATTCTGCGAAGGGTCCGCAGATCGTCCTCAACTTGATCGACCCATCTTGCTCGCTGCGCACCACGTCGTCTTGTGCCGGTCGGATTGTTTTCGAGAACCATTTTCACCGGGTTGGTATCCGACATTCTGGTGACATGCCCGGCCTACCGCAGCCTCCCAATTTTTGCGAGGTGGACAATGGTTGGTTCTGTCAGCAGCTGGTGCAATTCATGGTTCATCCGCCTTCTCCACGTTCCGTCTTCCATCTGCACTCCGCCGTAGATGGTCCGCAACACCTTCCGTTCGAAAACACCAAGGGCGCGTTGATCCTCTGCACGTAGAGTCCATGTTTCGT
This sequence comes from Aedes aegypti, assembly GCF_002204515.2. Taxonomy (NCBI): domain Eukaryota; kingdom Metazoa; phylum Arthropoda; class Insecta; order Diptera; family Culicidae; genus Aedes; species Aedes aegypti. The sequence continues at coordinate 164,605 of NW_018735489.1, read as the reverse complement.
GCCCATAGAGGAGTACCGGTCTAATCAGCGTCTTGTAGATGGTCAACTTCGTGCGATGGCGAACTTTGCTCGATCGGAGCGTTCTGCGGAGTCCAAAGTAGGTACGATTTCCAGCAACGATGCGTCTCTGGATTTCTCTGCTGGTGTAGTTGTCGGCGGTCACCAGTGAGCCCAAGTACACGAAATCTTCGACAACCTCGATTTCATCACCGTCAATATGAACTCGAGGTGGGGGGCGTGCCGTGTCTTCTCTTGAGCCCCTCGCTATCATGTACTTTGTCTTTGACACATTGATGTTCAGTCCGATTCGCCTAGCTTCAGCCCTTAGTCGGATGTACGTGTCCGCCATCGTCTCAAAGTTGCGTGCAACAATATCAATGTCGTCGGCGAAACCAAGTAACTGAACGGACTTTCTGAAAATCGTGCCACTCGTGTCTATCCCCGCTCTTCTTATCACACCCTCTAAAGCAATGCTGAACAGTAAACACGAAAGGCCATCACCTTGCCGTAACCCTCTGCGAGATTCTAAGGGACTCGAGAGTGTCCCTGATACTCGGACTACGCACATCACTCGCTCCATCGTCGCCTTGATCAATCTTATCAGTTTGTCCGGGAAACCGTATTCGTGCATAATCTGCCATAGCTGTTCTCGATCGATTGTATCATAGGCCGATTTAAAATCGATGAATAAATGATGTGTGGGTACATTGTATTCGCGGCATTTCTGCAACACCTGGCGGATGGCGAATATCTGGTCCGTTGTTGCTCGTTCGCCCATAAATCCTGCCTGATATTGTCCAACGAATTCTCTAGCAATTGGTGATAGACGGCGGCATAGAATTTGGGAGAATACCTTGTAGGCGGCGCTCAAAATTGTGATCGCACGATAATTGGCGCAATCCAACTTGTCGCCCTTTTTGAAGATGGGACAAACGACACCTTCCATCCACTCCTCCGGCAATACTTCCTCCTCCCAAATCTTGGAAATAACCCAGTGCAGCGCTCTTGCCAGTGCATCACCACCGTATTTTAGCAACTCGCTCGGAAGTTGGTCCACTCCAGCGGCTTTGTTGTTTTTCAACCGTCTAATCTCCGTTTCTACCTCTTGGAGATCTGGAGGCGGAAGTCTTTCGTCGTCCGCGCATGCTCCCAAAGTTATTTCCGTGCCACCTCCGCTACTGGCCACATCACCATTAAGGTGCTCGTCGTAGTGCTGCCGCCACCTTTCGACCACCTCACGTTCGTTCGTGAGAAGATTTCCGTCACAGTCTCTGCACATGTCGGCTTGTGGCACAAAGCCTTTGCGCGAACGGTTAAGCTTCTCGTAGAACTTCCGTGTGTCTTTAGCGCGGAACAGCTCTTCCATCGCTTCGCATACATACATACAGCAACTAGAAAGTGATCCGAATCTATATTCGCACTGCGATATGTGCGAACATTGGTAATGTCAGAGAAGAATTTTCCGTCGATTAGAACGTGGTCGATTTGGTTCTCGGTTAGGTTATCGGGTGATCTCCAGGTGGTCTTATGGATATCTTTGCGGGGGAAGAAGGTACTTCGGACTACCATACCACGAGAGGCTGCAAAGTTGACGCATCGTTGGCCGTTGTCGTTAGATACGGCATGCAGACTGTTCCGCCCGATCACCGGTCTGTACATCTCCTCTCGTCCTACCTGTGCGTTCATGTCGCCAACAACGAGTTTCACGTCACGCGGAGAGCATCCGTCATAAATCTGCTCCAGCTGCGCGTAAAACGTCTCCTTCTCGTCGTCGGGTCTCCCTTCGTGTGGGCAGTGTACGTTGATGATGCTGTAGTTGAAGAAACGGCCTTTTATCCTTATCTTGCACATCCTTGCGTTGATCGGCTGCCACCCGATAACGCGTTGTCGCATCTTGCCCAACACTATGAAGCCAGTTCCTAGCTCATTTGTGGTGCCACAGCTTTGGTAGAAGGTAGCCGCTCGATGCCCGCTTTTCCACACCTTCTGTCCAGTCCAACAAAGTTCCTGCAGCGCTACGATATCGAAGTTACGGGGATGTAGTTCGTCATAGATTATCCTGTCGCAACCTGCGAAACCAAGTTCCATGTTCCAAGTTTCCAATCGTAATCCTTATTTCGTCGCGTGGGTCTTTGCCGATTGTTCCGGGTCGTATTATCTCCTATGTTATTCGCAATAAGGTTATTTACGGGTGGCTTATTGGGCCTACGCCAACACTCCTGTCTCGCCGGAGCGCCATCGTGCTAGCTCTGTTTAACGTCCCAACTAACACTAGGACGATCGCGCTGATGGGGCTACCACCTTGGATTTAGCTGTGCGCGATTCAGCATTTCTTACTCAGCCGCTGGATACCAGAACAGACGCTGTTTGAGCCGCACCTCCTGGTGAACAGACGCTCGAGACGTACCTCCTCAATCTAGCTGATGTCAGAAGGACAACAGTGCCCAGGCTGCACTACCAGCTAAGTACGCAATCCTTAGCTGGCGGTCTTTGTCATCGTTTGACCCGTGGAAGCGTGAGGTAGGAACTTGTGAGGACCAGAGCTGTGTTGAACGCTCCTTCCTAGTTGTCGACTCACCGTTTTGCAGCCCAAAATTGCTGCATGAGTAAACCCGAAATTGTTTTTGAGCTTAAGAGACATCTGTACATGCGAAATGGTATCAAACGCCTTCGAATAATCGAGCAATATCAATACTACAGGGTTGCCACGATCCAGCACCACTGCAATGTCGTCTATCACTTTGAGCATTGCCGTTTTTGTACTATATCCAGGTCGGTATCCGCAGGTGCATATTTGATTTTTCATAACACGTTCAAATGCTTTGGATAATGAACATAAAATGGAAATTGGTCGCATATTTGACATAGTGTTCAGGTTCGTTTTTTTCCTTATAGGTAATATTTTGGAATGCTTCCAACCCTTGGGAAACGTGCTTGTACGCAAAATGCAGTTGAACAAGTGTGTGATGGGCTTTAAAAGTATCGGTAAAATAAGTTTGATGAATTTGATGGGAATCTCATCCAAGCCAACAGCGTTTGATTTTATCTCATAAATTGCGTTTATAACATCAGCCTCATTGATTTCAGTGAAATCAAAAACAGTTCTTACACTAGAATTATCATCAGAATCTTGACGATGGTTCGAATTGGAAAAACTTGAAGAAAAAAAACTGTTTATTTCACTAGCAGAGTGGTGACTTGTTTCATCATTTCTCTTTTTAATCAAACCAAAACTTTTAATTTTGCTCCAAAATTGCTCACTACTCATTTCTGAGTTAAAAAGAGCATTAAAGTAAGATTTCCTCGCTTTTTTCACCATAGCTGTTACTCTGTTACGTAATCTTCTAAAATTATCAAAGTGATTATGTTCTCCTGACTGTTTTGATTGAACTGATCAAGCAAAAAATGTGGATTCACATTTTTGAAATCTCTGTAAGTGCCAATGTTCTCACAAACAGTACAATCATAGTCAAAGCAAGCAAACACAAGATCGTGATTCGAAATACCTGGAACACTTACTTGGTTGAAGCGAATCAGTTTTTCTGGCTTGTTTGTGAGAATAAGGTCAAGCTGAGAAGCACCGTTATTATAAAAATATGTTGGCTCAAGTCCAGTAAGTATTTATGAGGCCAAGTGAGTCAACAACAGATATAAAATCATTAACTTTTCTTAGGGAACAATTTAACAAATTTGTGTTAAAATCTCCTAGCATAATAATGTCATCATATGCAACACCAATCGTACTTAATTTGTCAAGAATCAGCTCACTGCATGATAAATTTGGTGGGTTGTAAAAAGCTCCCATTAAAATTTTAAAGCGTGATACAGAAAGCTCAAGGAAAACATATTCTGTATTATCAACACCTATCACATTACATGAAACATCAACAATCTTATGATTTATCTTGTTTTTAATATAAATAAGAATTCCTCCACCTAGTTTGTGAACTCTGTCATGTCTTACTAAATTATATCCATCAATACATACAATATTATCACTCACCTTATCGTTCAACCATGATACTACGATGCAAACAATATCTACATTTGATGTCAGGACAATTTGATATAATTCTTCAAATTTCGACATTTTTCTGGCACAAATGCTTTGTGCTTTAATACAACAAACTGATAACTTATTCGAAATCAAAGCAGACTTTAACACTACGCCAGGAAGACAAACATTCGAAAGGGAGTTGTTCATAATACTAGAATTAGCCATAATCGAAGAGCGGAAGAGCAAAGGCAACATTCAAGAAAAGGTGTCGATGTGAAGCAAAAACTAAACTACATTTAAACATAAAAACATCCATACTTTACACTAACATTAATCATCATGACTCGAAAACTTTCTAAGTGATTGAGTGAATCAGAGAACATTATTAAGCTCCATACATCCGTCATAGTAGCATATCATAGCTATTATCAAAGGCAGCGAAAAGGCAAGCAACACCAGCAACTCCAACTTGGAGTTGTTGCTGTTGCTGCTAGCTGATGTTGATGCTGATGTAAGTTGCTGGTGTTGCTTGCCTTTTCGCTGCCTTTGAATTCCAGCAGCATCAGCAATCACAGAAACGATGAGTATAACTTTCAGGAAGGAATCAAGGGAAAATAGAGGATGGATTGGAAGGAAAACAGAATAACTATAAAGGATAGGTTATTTGTAGATGTTTTCATCCAGCAGATCCTCAGCATTCCTGATCATTATATCTCTTGAGTCCTCCGTTACAGCATGTATAATTCCTTTCTTAGTATACAATTTCGTCAGCAATCCATTTCTCTTCATTTCCATTGCAGTAGAAAACACACCTCGCATTTCTGTGGACAGATATTCGTTGATGAATATTCGGCGTTCTGTAGTGAATCCCAAATGTTTTTGCGAAAGAGTTCGTGTTTGTAAATACTTTGCGAAAAACATCTCTCGTTGACCATGTATTGCAAACTCTATCAGCATTGGTTGGTTACTCCTACATGCGTTTTTCGGGTTTTTAAAGCGGGTGAGGTGCACAACGGACAAGGCTTGATCAATTGGGTAGCCTAGATGTGTGCAGATAGCAGTGAAGTGGGTACAGAGGTTCTTACCATCGATATTTGGAATTCCATGTACCACTAGCTTATAGCGACTAGCAATGGACTCACTAGCATCTAACGCAACTCGTGAAGATATCTCTATCTGTTCCATACGCTCTTGAACAATCTTCAGCCTTGCGTCATAGTGTGTGAGAAGAGCAGAGAAATTCTCCTTCAGTTGTGATACTGTTAATTCGATGAGCTTGTGTATCTCATCCACATAGTCGCGTAGCAAATCTTGCATGATTATAGCCAGATCAGACAAGCGCAAATCTTTATGGTGTGTGCTGTTCTTTTGATCTGACGACATTTTTGATATGTAGTTATTGGTGATAATGGAGGTACGACTGGTTTAATAGTGTCTTTTAGCAGCAAAAATCACAAAATAGCATCGTTTTTCACATCCAGATGATGGAGCAAGGATTTAAGTAAACTTTAAAATAACGATATGTATTTTTCACAGCATGGATCAACCACAATTAGAAGTTTTCGTGACACAATTATTACTCGCGCTCCATGACGATTTGCACACTCAAACCGCGTTTTAACCAATTACTGAGGCGTCCGAGTTGAAAACGGTCTTCGGCAAAATTGTAGCTGATGAATGTATCTTACACTATCCACGTAGCTCTAATCCCCAACAGCACATGGGCAAACACTATGACCGATTGAATGATTAGCTTGCTTTTCCCAAAGTAATTTCCTACTTAAACTTTGAAGGGCTTGTGCAGTCTCAATTTTCATCCGAAAGGGTTCAAATTTTGGGAGGACACTCAGAATTTGATTTTGAATCGAATGAGCGGTGTGGAGCAAAAACGATGTTTTGAACCACTCCAATACCGTATATACCACTGCTTGGGAGCCAGTTTATTGCATCATCATTGTTGCCTAAATAAACCTAAACATCTAAACATCTTCCGTACTTCTCCCATCCAGTTTCGTTTACGCGGTTCCTGTTTGACTTGAATCGAGCAAGCTCGAGCAATGTCATAGTATTTCGATCGGCCGAAATCGTGAACTTAATTCTGTAGCACCTTGAAACGTGATTTTTTTCGAAATGGTGTCTTCGGACGAAAATTTTCTAAAAATATAGCGCATATATTGACGGTAAATGTTAGTTCGCAACTTTGCCACGGGCGGCGCTGCGAATTTTTTTTTTTAAATGACAATCTTTAAATATGATGTCTTCGGCAAAGTTGTAGATAATTCAAATACAAACAACTTTGCCAAAGACACCTAGTGTGTATTCAGCCGCATTTCCAAAATACGGGAGTATTCTATGAACGACCCCCTAAAACTAGTTTTTCTCCGATATTTTGAAAATACGATGTTTCCGGTAGCAACAATGTTCTACAAAAATTATGTAAACAGTCAAAATGAATCATTCTCTAGAAAACACTAGTCTTCTAAAGATCAAGGAAAAGCAGTTATAACCGTTTAAGTGTCATTTCTGGGGTCCGTGTATTTATTCGAGTGGCAGCTGGTGGCAGATGAAGCCTAGTAGGATTCAAAATACATCATTAGTAGTTGTAAATGTCGATAGTGTCATTAGTATCCACGAGTATCCCTTTTACTGAAGTTTCATCAATGACTCTAATTACCCTGTAGTATTTAGTTATATGATGGGGTGGAGGGCTATGTGGCTTCATACTTCTTCTTTTTCTTCTTCTTGACAATGCGGCTGAATAAACACTAGGTGTCTTTGGAAAAGCTGTTTGTATTTGAATTATCTACAACTTTGCCGAAGACATCATATTTAAAGATCGTCATTTCAAAAAAAATATTTTCGCAGCGCCGCCCGTGGCAAAGTTGCGAACTAACATTTACCGTCAATATATGCGCTATATTTTTAGAAAATTTTCGTCCGAAGACGCCATTCCGAAAAAATCACGTTCAAAGGTGCTACAGAATTAAGTTCACGATTTCAGCCGAACGAAATACTGTGCAATGTGTCACTTTGTGGCTCAGCTCACTTTTCGCTGCTCCGCAGCTGCTATCGACGCTCTGCCAATGCCCATTGGTTTCTCTGCTTTTCTTCCGTTCTCTGCTACTGCTGCTGATGAGTTGTGTCACTCACAACGTTACACTGATGAATTATGAGCTCTGGTTATTTAAAAATTACAATTTGATAACCTAACTAATATGTAAACTACAAAAATTTGATAACCTAGGGGGGAACGAGGTCTCGGATGACCTGATGGCCAGATTGGTGGCAACGAGCCCTGAATTTAACGATCGAGTCTCAGATGGTGGGTTTTAGCGCAACTCTCCCAGATTGGTACGCCATATTCAATGACTGGAAGAATGACCTGTTTGTAAACAGCAAGCTTGTTCCTCAAAGACAGAGTTGACTTCCGGTTTATCAGTGGATATAATGCTTTGAGCAAGATGTTATTTTTAATGACCGTTTTGTCAACCTGCTGTCTGAAGAGAAGCTTACTGTCTAACGTTAGCCCAAGGTAGTCGGCTACATCAGACCATTCCACCGTTGATCCACCGAGGGTGATTTTACAATCCTCAGCCAGAACAAGTCGGGGGGATTTGGAATAGGGGAAGAGGATGACCTGGGTCTTCGTCGCGTTGATACAGATCTTCCAGCTGTTCAAATAATCTGACAAGACGTTCAGGCCTCTCTGGAGTCGAGATGTTAATGCTCTCGTGAATCTGCCGCTGTAGACGAATGAGGTGTCGTCAGCGAACAGTGATAGAGAGCCGTCTTCAGGGAGCTGGGGCATGTCCGAGGTTAACAGGTTGTATAGTAGGGGACCTAAAATACTACCCTGTGGAACACTTGCGGGGATTTTGAGTAGGTTTGAGTTGACTCCATTGAGGGAAATCCTGAACGTCCTGTTAAACAGATAATTTTTGATGATTTTCACCAAATAGGTGGGAAGATTGTATCGGTGCAGCTTGTACACCAGGCCGTCGTGCCAGACGTTGTCGAGTGCTTTTTCAACATCGAGCAACGCCATGACGGAGGATTTGACGAGGGACTTGTTCCGCCATGTTGGATGTTGGTTACTTGAGTCAGTTGGTGCACGGTTGAACGACCGCGTCGAAAGCCAAACTGTTCCTCGAGTAAGATGTTGTTTTGATCAGCTGCCGAAAGCAGCCGTCTGTTGATCGCTTTCTCGAAAAGCTGAGAGAAGGCTGATGGGCTTTAGGGGAGGAAGGATCCTTCCCAGGTTTCCTTATGGGGATGATTTTTGCTGACTTCCACGACGAGGGGAAGTAGCTAAGTCGAAGGTACTGATTGAAAATCAGTGCCAGATGTTGGTAGAACTGGAGACTCAATTGCTTGAGCTCCAAGTTCAGGATGTTTCGAAACCTGGGGCCTTCATGTTTTTGGATGTTTTGAGATAGGCCAGCAATTCGTCAGCAGTGATCTCCAACTCCTCCGAGAAGTCGTTGGGAGATCGGTGTAGGTTAGCTGCGTGTTCGGAAACAGCAGCTTCGTGTGGGCTAGGATTGTGGGAGCTGACAAAATGCCGACCTGTCTCAGCAGCCTTCTCCGCAGGGGTTATCAAGCGATCCTTAGAGTCGGTGTTGTCTAATGGGATCAACGGTGGAATTGGTCTGGGTTTGGTTTTAAGAATTTTGGTCATCTTCCAGAATGGCCTAGCACAATCTGGGAGAGAGCGGATCCTTTTAGAAAAGTCTTCGTTCCTAAGGTCCACCATTCTGGCCTTGACAATTTTGGATATGCGATTAACTTCGCTTTTAACGCAGGCAGACCAGTGTTCCGTAAACGTATGTGATATTTGGTAACACGATCGATAAAAAGGGAGTTGCACACCTGACTAGATGCTGGCACATGCTGCTCTCGGGCCACGGAGATGGCCTCTTCGATGCTCTGCAGTTGCCGGTCGATATCTTCCACGGACGCCAGAGGAGCCTCGTACCGGATGTTGGCGTCGACACACCGCTGGAATACAATCCAGTTGACACGGTGGTAGTTGCGCCGGGTGACCCATTGCCGGTTGACCAGGGAACCAACTTCTGCCACCACCGGGTAGTGGTCCGAGCTGAAGTCTTGATGAGCGACCGGTTGGGAGATGTTGCCGGTCATGTTGGTCAGGAAGACAACGATGGTTGAGTGGGCCTCGGACCGGCTCAGGCGGGTGGGTGAATCTGGGCTCAGGATGGTGTAGTGGCCTTCCTCCATGTCCTGTTGTAGGATGAGGCCGTTCCTGTTTCGCCGGGGGTTTCCCCAGCTCTCGTGCCTTGCTTTCAGGTCGCCAGCCAGGATGAACTACCCCTGCCGTCGTGTCAGCTTGGTGAGGTCTTGCTTTAGGGCCACCGATGGTCCGTCGTTGATATTTGCTTGATTCGGGCAGTACGCCGCGATGATCTTGATTGGGCCGATGGAAGTTTCCACCAAAACACCAACGGCCTCGATGAATTGCAGCTGGAAGCTCGGCAGCTGGGTGCAGTTTACCTTCCTCCGCTGAGCAATCGCAACGCCTCCTCCTTCGGATCCGCACCGCACAAGCCGCACGAGCCGGAAGTCGGGGATGAAGACGTTAACTTGCGGCTTGAGGTGCGTCTCTGTTATCACGGCTATGTCGATGCCTTCCTGGTCCAGGAACGCAGACAGCTCTCGGTTTTTGCTCCGATGGGAGCAAGCGTTCCAGTTGCTATCTTAGTGGTGGCCTCACGGACTATATTTGGCGAGGAAGGCGAATACCACCACTTGGAACGGCAGGCTCGCAGCCGTTGGAACAAGTCCCTGGTGTACTACAACATTTGCTCCGGAGTATGCAGGGAGCCGTCGTCGGAGGGAGGAGTGCCGGGGGCACTGCGTCCAGGATTCCCCCATCCAGGAGGGGTGTAGCGGTGGCGGCGGCGGCCGCGATGCGATGCTGGACGGAAGGGGCCGGCTGGCGGGATGCTTGCCGGTGGATTGGTGAAAGCGGTGGCAGATTGGGCACCTGGTAGCGGGGCGTCGGAAAGTGCTCCTCAGTCAGCGGTGGGGGTGGTTGGCGATGGCGTTGCCGTCCCAGCTTCTTGGCAGATGCTTGCTGGCGGATTGCCGAAAACTCCGCACGTTTGGGGCAGTTGCGGCTGCTGCCCTCGTGGTTTGCACCGCAGTTGGCACACTTTGGTTCGGTGTCCTCCATCGGCTGGCATGTCGTAGTAGCGTGCGCACCGGCACATTTGCCACAGCGGGGCTTCATGTAGCAGTTTCGTGTCCCGTGACCGAGCCCGAGGCAGTTGCCACACTGCGTCACGTCTCTTTTCTTCGGTCGGTAGCGCTCCCATTGAACCACGATGAAAAAAGAGCTCTCTCACCCTCGTCAGGCCCGCCATGGTGGTGGACCCCTTCACCAAATGGGCCAGGTAGAACTGGTCCCGATGTCGTCCTCCTTGCACTCGCCGGATGGGGAAAACATTCGTCGGCTTGAGTCCAGCCGCCTTCATCTCGACGATGATGGCCTGCGGGGTGAACTTCAGCAGCCCTCGGACGAGAACTTTCAAGAGGGGGGGAACCATCGCGCCTAGGGGGGCTTGGTCCACAGGCAGGGAGGCAAACTGGTTGTTTGCCAGCAACCTGCTTTATGCCGCCGCGTTGGCATCCTCATTTCTTGCTCGTTTCGGCGCGCTGGTCTGCCCGTTGTCGACCAGCGGGGCGGGGATCGAGGCGGAATCCGCCTTTTCTTTCCGATTGCGACCCATCGCTATGGGCCGCGGTTGCTCTGCTTCAGCTTGCAGAGATGCTTTCTGGCTAGCCACCCCAAGGAGGTATGCTAGCGCCGGAAAGCAGTCGCGGGAACGAGAAATCGCGAAAAAATGCACTTCGCACACGAAAGAAATCGAAATCGTACTCGAACTTTGGGCGAATTGAAAAAAAAAACACTTCCGTACTAAACGGCAGTCCTAAACAGACTGATGATGATGAGCTTGACCGAGCAATGCCACCGGAGCATGGCGGATGAACAACGGCCAATCAGAAACAAGCAGCGAAGACCAAGTTACATTCGCCAATCAGAAAACAAGTTATTACGGCCAATCAGAAGCAAGTAAAATGAAGCAATGAAGAAGAAACAAATAAGAGAAATAATTTAACGTTTTCGTTTCCAAGTAAAGGCATATTCATGAGGGTTTCTAATTCAAGACGATTTATGATTCTTTCACCAGGAAAAGTATTTCAACATAATTTATCATTTTTCATATCTATTTATTTCATCGCTATCATATTCCACAGTTCTCTGAAGAATTTTCGAAGAATATGGGAAGGTATCCTTATAGACAAATCATCCAAAGCACTACTAGTTGTTCTGCTAGTAATAAACTCATATAAACCTTTTGAGTTTCATTAAATACAGTACCCGGCAAGATTCCGTACAAAATGGTCAGGTTTGAAGTCCTGTATCTTTGCTTCTAGCTACCTGGTTGATCTAAAATTTGAACTGCATGAACTGTTGATGTGTCTTTAGAATCTAAGGATGATCCAAGAACTATACCATGATGTAATTGTTCAATTAGTAGGAATCACTTGACAAACCTTGGATGAGTTTTGTAGCAAAACAGTTGATTTCCCTATCATCCTCTGGCTACGCCCATGCATGCATAACTTATCAAACTACTTAAAAAGTTTTTTTCCAGATCCGTCGTTGATACCTCTGACAGTTTACGTACAACCAAAAACCAAAACAAGTTGCATGATATCCAGAGAGGTCCAATCACGATTCCCCAACGGCATAACTAGTGAACTTTTCTGCGCAGGTGTCGATCGGTTTCTGGTACCTGAAGCATGCGATCTTAAGCTTGGAGGTTCATACTCAAATATTAATAAAATTTTGACAAATTTTCTCACCACCATAGATGACATATCAATAGCCATTGATGGTGATATGTATCCTGCGTTGGATGGTTTGGTACAAAATGGAAGAGATTGCGGATATGGAGAACACTTGATCACGACGAACCTTCGAAGCCATTTGAAATGGATGGAACGTGTATTGCTTCCGAAAAGGGCGACAGCAAATGCCGTCCAGTTTCTGGATCCGAGTCGCCGTGAAGGAGACCCTTGTTTCGATACGTACAAAATTGCGGGAAGGTGCACGTCAATATCGAGATGTCAACGGAAGTGGAAAAATTTTGAACTTACTCAGGAGGCAAATTTCTGCTCTTCAACTTCGGTGATTTGTTGTCCTCTTGACGACATCGATAAGGATGCCTGGAGTACCAAGTATGACCTATTGATGGAATGTCCAAAATTAGTACATGCTTTGCTGCCAGAAAACAATGGTGCACCAATGGTATGTATTCCAGTTTAAACATAACATAATATATGTATCTATCACTGCTTATTGATTTTCATTCTAGGTTCGAATATTTGATAGTGAAACTCGCTACATCTGTATGGGCGCTATAATTTCCGACCGCACGATCCTAACTTCTGCCAGCTGTGTGGGCACTGCAGCATCCCTCTCTGTTCAACCACTTGAAAAATGTTAAGAACACCATTCAAGTTCAAAAGGTCATTTTGCATGGCTCGTTCAACGCAACAGATTACAGCAACGATATTGCTATATTGAGAATCCCAGACTCCCTGAAATGGAGCCCAAGATTGCACCCAATGTGCTTGTGGAGTAACAAAACTCACACCCCTCTCATAGTGGAAATGTTGTATCCATTCAATACAAATGACACCAACATCGAATTCCTCGAGCTGCTAACCATGTACAATTCCGACTGTCAAAGAACCCATGCTCATCAGGTGCGAGGTTCGCATATCTGCGTCAAATATCCCTATCGACAATACACTTGCCTGAGCTCACACAGTATGCTTCGGTGGGAGGACGCTGAAGGTATTCCCTACCTAATTGGACTGGCAACAGACACTAGAGAATGCAAGGAGTGGTATTATATGACCTTTTCCCGACTGATGGCGTTTATCGACTGGATTGTGGACAACATAGAGGATGAGGAAATCAGACGTTCGTTCAAAGTTCAATGAACAGAAGTTCCTGAAATTGTCATCGGTTGCTATGTATTTATGATGTATCCATTTGATTTATGACTGTTTTTCAATATAGGTTTAAGCGTAAAAAGAAATTTTAATATAGTACATTTTTTATCTATGTAACTTTTCGATTTCAATGCCGAACTGTCCTATGGAGTAGCGTTCGGCCCGTTGATTGTGTCGTTGTTGTTGAAGACTTCTTAATTGTAGTGTTCACAATTGGTTGAGGATACAGTGAATTGGTGCTATAAAATGTATACTATTATCAAACACCAATACAAATACGATTCAACTGATGAAGAGTAACATTACGTTTGTAACAATTTACTTCGGGGTATAAAATAATAAACAGGCCTTCAGAAAACTCTTTTTTGGCAACAAAGTATTAACAAGTGTTTATAGGGGAACTTACGTATTCTCGGCAGTCTAAGCAGCTGAACTTTTACGAAGGCAATTATACCCAGGTATCAGGTATCAGAAGGCCGGCTCCAAAGGCCTATGTCATCATCTACCATATGGGAGAGGAACGTGAAGGGAAAGATGGGAGGAAATAGGAGTGCGGTCCCTTGAAGAGGGAAGATCGCATAAGCAAATTGAGAGCATGTAGCTCTATACCACGACTCTATGACACTACCCCGAACGCCACTACCCCGAATGCCACTACCCCGAACGCCATTACCCCGAAAGCCATTACCCCGAATGGGTCATTACCCCGAACGCCAGTACCCCGAATGGGTCACTACCCCGAACGCCATTACCCCGAATGCATAATATTTTGAGGCTTATGCTAGTTGGAGAGTGGGGAGATAATTGTACGATTCCTTACGAGTATTTAACGAGTTTGGCTCAACTATGTATTTTACAAATATCAGAAGATATAAAAGCAGCTAGTTATTTAGCAAATATTTTTTTCGTACCAAGTTTTGTTTGGATTTGTCCTCTTATTTTGTTAATTCCAATGCTCTAAAGAACAGCCTATTTCAAAAAGAAGGGTGAATTTATATATATATATATATATATATATATATATATATATATATATATATATATATATATAGGTGGAAGCTTAACGACTGTAGTTTGATCCGGAATTGTGATAGTAGCAGCAAAAACAATTTCGCATCTACATCCGACGGTTTCGGTAATATATTTTACCTTTTTCAAGGACTAGAAGCTTGTTTCTTTGTACAGAATGAGTATTGCAATACATATGATAGTCCTCATGCTAAGATGGCGCTCACTTCGGTGCATGTGTGCCGATAATTTTGTGACACACTGTATCGTAGGCGGTGTGCTTTAAGTATAGCAACTTAAGCTTTCAACTATAATTTCGATGTTTTCGTCTACGTTTTAACTCGCTTGACAGCCTACGCGATTATTTAGCTAACTTTATGTCAAACATCTTATGGAACTTCAGTGAAGAGTTGTTTGTGTTGGTTGTGTAGGAACCGTTGCAGCAAAAGAATATGTTTCGGGTTTAACCGAGGATGGGGAGGAGTGCGGAAGCCAAAGAGTGCAAGTAGTGTGTGCTGTTTTCAATTTGCTATCTTTGAAACTACGATGACCATAACCGGAAAAATGCACGTGTATTCGCGGAGACTGCTATAATTCTGGTGTGAACGTATGTTTGATGTTGTGTTGATTGAAGGTTAGGGCGAATATCACTACTATTGTGAAAGCTGGAAGAATTAGTATTATTTGCAATGTGTTTATTTATAGTAGACGCTGCCCACTCTGGCGGTGGACTTGACTTAAACAGTGCTTCATGGTGTGGTGCAGGATGGAGCTTCGTGAAGCCCAAGCAGGACATTTCGGTTTTGCGTCGTCCGATAGATTTTGCTCACGGTTTCGCGCGTGTTTTCGTTGCCGGAGATTTTTTTTTTTGCGCGTCTTGCTAGGTAGTTCTTCGTAAAGCCCAAGCAGGACGGTTCGATTTTGTGTCGTCAGATAGGTTTTGCTCACGGTTTCGTGTGTCTTGCTGGGTAGCTATTCGGGAAGGCACAAGCAAGACGGTTTGTTTTCGGGACGCCAAGAAGTTTTGCTGTCAGTGTCAGTTTTGTGTTCAGTCGAGGATGGATTACCAACTGGTGAGTTCGTTTCATGCTTGTGATAACAATGGTTTGTATGGTTCGTCACTATAAGTGTCGGCATTATGCTTTTTTCTTATACATTTTCAATATACATATATTTTTCTCTTTTTGACATTATTAAAATTTATCTTTTGAATTGTTCGACATTGTGAATGTTGACGTATTTTTTATAAACTTCTACCATATCGAGACAAAATGCACAGTAATACTCATATATAATTTTCAAACAAACTATGTATAGTTCGTCACCACAAGTGTCGGCATTAGTTCTGTTTCATGTAGTTTAAAATATACAGGGTGTTTGGTTCCGGACTTTAAGAATTTTGAGGGTAGATAGATCTCCACGAGTTATGAAAAAGTGCCTAAGGAACATAGGGTCGCAAGTCACTGCTAAGTGAATTAATCACAATTTAAAGTTTTTCAATTTTCTCATCTTTGACGCTCCATATCTAAATAACTATTCTTCTTCTTTCTGGCGTTACGTCCCCACTGGGACAGAGCCTGCTTCTCAGCTTAGTGTTCTTATGAGCACTTCCACAGTTATTAACTGAGAGCTTACTATGCCAATGACCATTTTTGCATGTGTATATCGTGTGGCAGGTACGAAGATACTCTATGCCCTGGGAAGTCGAGAAAATTTCCAACCCGAAAAGATCCTCGACCGGTGGGATTCGAACCCACGACCCTCAGCTTGGTCTTGCTGAATAGCTGCGCGTTTACCGCTACGGCTATCTGGGCCCTAAATAACTATTAGTCGTACATTCAATCTCTGCGCACGAATCGAAAGCTTATTACCTCATCTTTCTTAGCTTCTTTGACATGAATTTTGTAGAAAATGGTTAACATGCATAAATAATGAAAAGTTTGCAAAAAGTGACGAAAAAATCAGCATTTTTTCAGGTATTTTCATGAAATTTAATATGATAATGAAACTTCCTTTAAAAAAGTACTTCTACAAAATATGCATTGTCTTGTTAGCTGCCAAAGTTTCTTTGGGAGCAACATTGTATGTTTTGTAGATTCGTCACAATATCACTTTTAATGTTGTGCACCAAACAGTAATAAATAAATCAAATAATTGCCGGTTTACCCTATTCGTTCGTATGTTCGTTGATTGCTGCCTTCGCGTGGTAATGAAGTGGACGGTGACGACGGATGTTGGTCGTGCCGAAGCGGAAGGAAAATGAATTCGCTTTGCAATTTGCGCCATGTCATCTTCGCTGCGGCGTTTGGTTTGTAAACAGTTGCGCATACAGATTCAATGCGTGCGCCGCATGACTGTCGTAGTAGTGAATGTGTGTTTATAACGACCGTCCCCTTTAAATTCTTCGCACTAGTAGCTGAGCTACGGTGCAGAGCGGATGGGGGGTGTGCGTGCGCGTGCAGCGAGAACTCAATTTGTGCATTTCTCGTGTATGACGTTGCACTTTTAATGCATTATTATGCTATTATAAGTCCTTTATACTTGAATTACATGTGGGATATAGGGATTAATAATCTTGACCCATATTGTAAGCGATACATAAAGATGGGCGAGGGAGTCATACAGGGGGAGAGGTCGGTTTTTAAGGAACCATATAGGGGAAAGGGAGGTGTGGCCAATGAACACGGTACAAACAAATTCTATTTTATGTTTTTGTATAAATCACGTGGTTCATGGACAACCTCTTTTCACGCACCACGCGCTTCGTTGTAATGTTGTACTTGTAATGTAACCTCGTAAACCTCGCTCGTATTACACAGCACAAGCGAGGTCTCAGGTCAATTTCTCAATGCGGTGGAAATTAGAGAAAATGTATAACCCTAAACGACCTTCAATTGGCGGGATTTGAACCCACGATCAACAGCATGGTTCGCGGAATTACCGCTACGGCTGGCATATGATATGTAGGAATATTATAATCGCGTAGAACATAGTTTTGCATAATGTGCCTTGCTAAAAAGTCTATGAAACGATTTTTTTTTTCCTCTAGATAAATCTCATATTTTTTGAGAATTTTTTTTCTAGTGTTACGTTTCAACAGGAACCTGATCCTCAGCTAAATGCTAGTACTTCCACTGTCATTAACTGAGTGGTTTTCTTTCCAATTGATCATTATGTGCATTTCTAAGTCGTAAAGGTTCCTTTCAAAATCACAAGCAGCATTTCCAGAACTTTCAATAGAGATTGCTTAAGCAATTTTCTGCTCTTTTTCACGAAGAAAATTACAAGGAATTATACTGGAGATAACTCAGAACAATAACATAGTAATTCGTTTGAGGATTGCTTCAGGAATGATTTAAAGAATTATTCAAGGAACTGCAACGAAGGTTTTTTCAAAAATTAATCTGGGAGTTTCTTGATCTCCCAATTTTTTTTCTGGAATGCTAGAGATAGTCGGGTCTCGGGTTTCCAACCCGACGGGTTCGCGTTTAAAAAAAATGAGTTCAGGTTCGGGTCGAGTATAAGAGATTAAGGTCGGGGTTCGGCTTGGAAAATGTTAGGTTTCGGTCGGGTTTGAGTCATCTTTGGTGATCATTATGAACAGAGCAACAATCGCCAACGGACATTTCTGCTAAATAAGAATTGAAGAGAACTCTCTCAAGCGTACTCCAACGTATGTCAGAAAAATTTAATTCACTAGTAATTTCAAACAGGGCTTTTAGAAGGATTTTCTCAAAAATTGAAGGTATTCCCTACCTAATTGGACTGGCAACAGACACTAGAGAATGCAAGGAGTGGTATTATATGACCTTTTCCCGACTGATGGCGTTTATCGACTGGATTGTGGACAACATAGAGGATGAGGAAATCAGACGTTCGTTCAAAGTTCAATGAACAGAAGTTCCTGAAATTGTCATCGGTTGCTATGTATTTATGATGTATCCATTTGATTTATGACTGTTTTTCAATATAGGTTTAAGCGTAAAAAGAAATTTTAATATAGTACATTTTTTATCTATGTAACTTTTCGATTTCAATGCCGAACTGTCCTATGGAGTAGCGTTCGGCCCGTTGATTGTGTCGTTGTTGTTGAAGACTTCTTAATTGTAGTGTTCACAATTGGTTGAGGATACAGTGAATTGGTGCTATAAAATGTATACTATTATCAAACACCAATACAAATACGATTCAACTGATGAAGAGTAACATTACGTTTGTAACAATTTACTTCGGGGTATAAAATAATAAACAGGCCTTCAGAAAACTCTTTTTTGGCAACAAAGTATTAACAAGTGTTTATAGGGGAACTTACGTATTCTCGGCAGTCTAAGCAGCTGAACTTTTACGAAGGCAATTATACCCAGGTATCAGGTATCAGAAGGCCGGCTCCAAAGGCCTATGTCATCATCTACCATATGGGAGAGGAACGTGAAGGGAAAGATGGGAGGAAATAGGAGTGCGGTCCCTTGAAGAGGGAAGATCGCATAAGCAAATTGAGAGCATGTAGCTCTATACCACGACTCTATGACACTACCCCGAACGCCACTACCCCGAATGCCACTACCCCGAACGCCATTACCCCGAAAGCCATTACCCCGAATGGGTCATTACCCGAACGCCAGTACCCCGAATGGGTCACTACCCCGAACGCCATTACCCCGAATGCATAATATTTTGAGGCTTATGCTAGTTGGAGAGTGGGGAGATAATTGTACGATTCCTTACGAGTATTTAACGAGTTTGGCTCAACTATGTATTTTACAAATATCAGAAGATATAAAAGCAGCTAGTTATTTAGCAAATATTTTTTTCGTACCAAGTTTTGTTTGGATTTGTCCTCTTATTTTGTTAATTCCAATGCTCTAAAGAACAGCCTATTTCAAAAAGAAGGGTGAATTTATTATGAAAAGGATATATATATATATATATATATATATATATATATATATATATATATATATATATATATATATATATATATATATATATATATATATATATATATATATATATATATATATATATATATATATATATATATATATATATATATATATATATATATATATATATATATATATATATATATATATATATATATATATATATATATATATATATATATATATATATAATATATATATATATATATATATATATATATATATATATATATATATATATATATATATATATATATATATATATATATATATATATATATATATATAGGTGGAAGCTTAACGACTGTAGTTTGATCCGGAATTGTGATAGTAGCAGCAAAAACAATTTCGCATCTACATCCGACGGTTTCGGTAATATATTTTACCTTTTTCAAGGACTAGAAGCTTGTTTCTTTGTACAGAATGAGTATTGCAATACATATGATAGTCCTCATGCTAAGATGGCGCTCACTTCGGTGCATGTGTGCCGATAATTTTGTGACACACTGTATCGTAGGCGGTGTGCTTTAAGTATAGCAACTTAAGCTTTCAACTATAATTTCGATGTTTTCGTCTACGTTTTAACTCGCTTGACAGCCTACGCGATTATTTAGCTAACTTTATGTCAAACATCTTATGGAACTTCAGTGAAGAGTTGTTTGTGTTGGTTGTGTAGGAACCGTTGCAGCAAAAGAATATGTTTCGGGTTTAACCGAGGATGGGGAGGAGTGCGGAAGCCAAAGAGTGCAAGTAGTGTGTGCTGTTTTCAATTTGCTATCTTTGAAACTACGATGACCATAACCGGAAAAATGCACGTGTATTCGCGGAGACTGCTATAATTCTGGTGTGAACGTATGTTTGATGTTGTGTTGATTGAAGGTTAGGGCGAATATCACTACTATTGTGAAAGCTGGAAGAATTAGTATTATTTGCAATGTGTTTATTTATAGTAGACGCTGCCCACTCTGGCGGTGGACTTGACTTAAACAGTGCTTCATGGTGTGGTGCAGGATGGAGCTTCGTGAAGCCCAAGCAGGACATTTCGGTTTTGCGTCGTCCGATAGATTTTGCTCACGGTTTCGCGCGTGTTTTCGTTGCCGGAGATTTTTTTTTTGCGCGTCTTGCTAGGTAGTTCTTCGTAAAGCCCAAGCAGGACGGTTCGATTTTGTGTCGTCAGATAGGTTTTGCTCACGGTTTCGTGTGTCTTGCTGGGTAGCTATTCGGGAAGGCACAAGCAAGACGGTTTGTTTTCGGGACGCCAAGAAGTTTTGCTGTCAGTGTCAGTTTTGTGTTCAGTCGAGGATGGATTACCAACTGGTGAGTTCGTTTCATGCTTGTGATAACAATGGTTTGTATGGTTCGTCACTATAAGTGTCGGCATTATGCTTTTTTCTTATACATTTTCAATATACATATATTTTTCTCTTTTTGACATTATTAAAATTTATCTTTTGAATTGTTCGACATTGTGAATGTTGACGTATTTTTTATAAACTTCTACCATATCGAGACAAAATGCACAGTAATACTCATATATAATTTTCAAACAAACTATGTATAGTTCGTCACCACAAGTGTCGGCATTAGTTCTGTTTCATGTAGTTTAAAATATACAGGGTGTTTGGTTCCGGACTTTAAGAATTTTGAGGGTAGATAGATCTCCACGAGTTATGAAAAAGTGCCTAAGGAACATAGGGTCGCAAGTCACTGCTAAGTGAATTAATCACAATTTAAAGTTTTTCAATTTTCTCATCTTTGACGCTCCATATCTAAATAACTATTCTTCTTCTTTCTGGCGTTACGTCCCCACTGGGACAGAGCCTGCTTCTCAGCTTAGTGTTCTTATGAGCACTTCCACAGTTATTAACTGAGAGCTTACTATGCCAATGACCATTTTTGCATGTGTATATCGTGTGGCAGGTACGAAGATACTCTATGCCCTGGGAAGTCGAGAAAATTTCCAACCCGAAAAGATCCTCGACCGGTGGGATTCGAACCCACGACCCTCAGCTTGGTCTTGCTGAATAGCTGCGCGTTTACCGCTACGGCTATCTGGGCCCTAAATAACTATTAGTCGTACATTCAATCTCTGCGCACGAATCGAAAGCTTATTACCTCATCTTTCTTAGCTTCTTTGACATGAATTTTGTAGAAAATGGTTAACATGCATAAATAATGAAAAGTTTGCAAAAAGTGACGAAAAAATCAGCATTTTTTCAGGTATTTTCATGAAATTTAATATGATAATGAAACTTCCTTTAAAAAAGTACTTCTACAAAATATGCATTGTCTTGTTAGCTGCCAAAGTTTCTTTGGGAGCAACATTGTATGTTTTGTAGATTCGTCACAATATCACTTTTAATGTTGTGCACCAAACAGTAATAAATAAATCAAATAATTGCCGGTTTACCCTATTCGTTCGTATGTTCGTTGATTGCTGCCTTCGCGTGGTAATGAAGTGGACGGTGACGACGGATGTTGGTCGTGCCGAAGCGGAAGGAAATGAATTCGCTTTGCAATTTGCGCCATGTCATCTTCGCTGCGGCGTTTGGTTTGTAAACAGTTGCGCATACAGATTCAATGCGTGCGCCGCATGACTGTCGTAGTAGTGAATGTGTGTTTATAACGACCGTCCCTTTAAATTCTTCGCACTAGTAGCTGAGCTACGGTGCAGAGCGGATGGGGGGTGTGCGTGCGCGTGCAGCGAGAACTCAATTTGTGCATTTCTCGTGTATGACGTTGCACTTTTAATGCATTATTATGCTATTATAAGTCCTTTATACTTGAATTACATGTGGGATATAGGGATTAATAATCTTGACCCATATTGTAAGCGATACATAAAGATGGGCGAGGGAGTCATACAGGGGGAGAGGTCGGTTTTTAAGGAACCATATAGGGGAAAGAGAGGTGTGGCCAATGAACACGGTACAAACAAATTCTATTTTATGTTTTTGTATAAATCACGTGGTTCATGGACAACCTCTTTTCACGCACCACGCGCTTCGTTGTAATGTTGTACTTGTAATGTAACCTCGTAAACCTCGCTCGTATTACACAGCACAAGCGAGGTCTCAGGTCAATTTCTCAATGCGGTGGAAATTAGAGAAAATGTATAACCCTAAACGACCTTCAATTGGCGGGATTTGAACCCACGATCAACAGCATGGTTCGCGGAATTACCGCTACGGCTGGCATATGATATGTAGGAATATTATAATCGCGTAGAACATAGTTTTGCATAATGTGCCTTGCTAAAAAGTCTATGAAACGATTTTTTTTTTCCTCTAGATAAATCTCATATTTTTTGAGAATTTTTTTTCTAGTGTTACGTTTCAACAGGAACCTGATCCTCAGCTAAATGCTAGTACTTCCACTGTCATTAACTGAGTGGTTTTCTTTCCAATTGATCATTATGTGCATTTCTAAGTCGTAAAGGTTCCTTTCAAAATCACAAGCAGCATTTCCAGAACTTTCAATAGAGATTGCTTAAGCAATTTTCTGCTCTTTTTCACGAAGAAAATTACAAGGAATTATACTGGAGATAACTCAGAACAATAACATAGTAATTCGTTTGAGGATTGCTTCAGGAATGATTTAAAGAATTATTCAAGGAACTGCAACGAAGGTTTTTTCAAAAATTAATCTGGGAGTTTCTTGATCTCCCAATTTTTTTTCTGGAATGCTAGAGATAGTCGGGTCTCGGGTTTCCAACCCGACGGGTTCGCGTTTAAAAAAAATGAGTTCAGGTTCGGGTCGAGTATAAGAGATTAAGGTCGGGGTTCGGCTTGGAAAATGTTAGGTTTCGGTCGGGTTTGAGTCATCTTTGGTGATCATTATGAACAGAGCAACAATCGCCAACGGACATTTCTGCTAAATAAGAATTGAAGAGAACTCTCTCAAGCGTACTCCAACGTATGTCAGAAAAATTTAATTCACTAGTAATTTCAAACAGGGCTTTTAGAAGGATTTTCTCAAAAATTGCTTCCAGAAAATTTAGGGTTTGAGTTTGGAAACAAATTATTATTTCGGGTTTGGGTCGGGCCCGGGTTTTAAAAACATAAAATATGTCTGGTGGGTTTGGGTTTATAAAATGTGAATTCCGACCAAACCTACTTTCTGGAGTTTCTCCAAAAGTTACATTTGAAATACCTCCAGGAAATTTATCTGGAAATCTTCAACAAAAAAATATTTTTATTTCTGTAGAACACACTTTTGTATTTTCCAAGGACTTGTTTAGGTATTTCCACATTAAGTGGTTCTGAAATTATTGCAAAAGTTCTATTGAGAACTTTTCAAGTTGTTTCTTTTAGAATTCATGATTTCTTCAGACATAATTTATGGAAATTCTAGATGAGTTCTATCTGGAATTTCTTCCTCCAGAAGTGTACCTTCAGGAAGTTTTGAAAGAACCTCCTGATCATAGTAATCCTGGAACTCTGCATGAAAACCTTAGGAATATTCCAAGTGATACCTCTGGGGTTTTATGCAATATTCTTCTTGAAATTCCTTCACGGTAATTTGACTTCGAATTGATACAGAAATGCGTATAGAGATGCTCTCAGGAAACAATCCAGTGATTACTTCCAGGATTGCTTAAAATATTGCTTTAGAGACACCTCCCGGTGTTCCAGAAAGGATTCCTTAAAAATGTTCTCCAGGATTTTCTAAGAAACACCCTTCTTTGATTTTTCATCTGTTCTCTCAAGAACATTGAACTTATTTTCATTATTTTTTTTCTACGGTTCATACACAATAATAGAGGGTACTTCAAACATTTGCAAAATGACTTGAATAACTATTTTAAAATTTTCAGTGGTTTTCAGTTTTTTCCTCCAAAATTTTGCAAGTACCCTTCTGGATTAAATGTCTAATGCCTCATTGATTCAAAATGTTGGTCAATTCAATGCTGAGAAAATATGACTTGTTTTTTTTTCAGTTTAGTTTTTGACATGTGTCACAAACTCAAGTATAAATTTGGTAAACAATATTCAAACAATTCTTACAAAGTAAGTTTTATTCATTCGACACGTCAACTGACCAAAAACTTATGTATGTTTTTTCAGGTGGTGTGTGTCTTTAAACTATAAACTTTATCATGAAATTGACTACTATTTTCAAACAAAAACCACGGCACCATTTACTTATCATATTATTCTTTCCAATGAACTCACTACATCACTAGTTATATTTCGATGCTGATTTTTTGTTTTTTGTAATGAAAAAGTTGTTAATAAAATAGATATCGTTTTTGACGAAATTTTTCATATAAAATAAGGGAATTTTCAGGGGATATTTTCTATGAATTCAGAAGACTTATAAAATTTTCATGGATGTAACAGTCACAATTATTAATATGAAGACTCTAGTTGGATCAAGAATAAACTACACGAGGACTTTTGCTTAATGCTATAAACTTTGTTGTTCTGAAGCCAAGCGTTTGAAATTAAGCTAACATTTATTTAGAGAAATACGAATAAATTACTCACAAAGAAGAGAAATAACCAACAAATTTACTGGTATAAAATACATATAGGGTCGATGAAGCCGCATGACTAAGAACAAATATTCGAATAAAATCGAAAAATAAAGCCAGTGGCATTGTTTTTACGTCTGCAAGCTTTTTATCACGGTTTTGTGAAAAAAACACAAAAAATACGAAAATATGTTTTTTGTATTTATTGTCGCTTGTGCTACTATAGCCTATAATACAAAGCAAAATACAAATCAAAATCGGGTTTTTACATAACTTTACATTTTTGCTTTAAAAAGTGGATCAAAAGCTTTTGATTGATATAAAAAAATTCTAATTTAATTAATTATTTTGTTTTATAAAAAATAGTTTTTCTTAGTAGTGTTACTAAAGGAACAAAAGGTTTCCTATAGATGCAAGGGAGCTCAAATTATAAGCAAAACTATATTTCGATCATTTTTTTTTTTTTTAACAAAATCGAGTTCGTGTATGAATGGTACTTAGGTGAATGGTTCCTGAGCTTCATGTTAAAATATTTTGCAACGAATTTGTACCAAAAACGGCCGTTAAAAACTACTAGTGTACAATAGGGGACTGTCTACTTAGGGAACACGACCCCTACACGAATTAAAAAATAATTTGAAAAATAAAATTCTACCAATTTGCTTATTTTCACGTTTTTCAGAAATTTCCCGGATCCGGGGATTTCCCCGGAAATGGTTATTTTATTTCCCGTTTCCCGGGAATTCAAATCCCGGAAAATTTGAAACTTCACCAGAAAAAACTTTCTTTAATCGTTACAGCAACAAATAGAGCAATCTACTATGGCATTTTTTAATGAATGTTCCTTAAAAATATCTACCGTTAACCCTGTATATGTTCTGGGACAAATTTCTTGGAACTAATTCTTGAAGATGTTTCTGGAGATGTTTTTCCATAGAGAATTGCCAGAAGATTATGGAATAATCTAATCTCTAGTTCTTGGCTGTTTCAGAATTTCCGTAGAAATTTCTGGAACTAGTTCATAGTTAATTCCTTAAAAATGATTTAATCAAATTGCTACTGATATTTTGTGGCATTATTCATAAACGTGTTTAGATTGTTTTTCTTTGAAAGATATTTTTTGCAAAATTTTTGAAGAAATTCCAGCGAAATATTTGATTGAGTTTTTGCGCGATAAAACATTTTTCAAGCATCTTCAGTTTCTCCATGAACTTTTGCGACCTTTGCCGATTTACTTCTGCGCAAAGAAAGAAAAAAAAAGTACATCAATTCACAGAATTTTTGCTAAGCTTCCATTTGCTATCTAGAATGAGGTAATTAGAACAACCTCACTGCTTGCCATGCAGTTTGGTCTATTTAAAAAAAAAAAATAAAAACATTCGTTTAAAAAAGATATCAAATTGAAGGATTTTTTTAGATATGAATGATAACAAAAGTTGATCAATAAATGATCCCAAAGACAAGACAGTAGTTTCTTTTAGGAGAATTAGTCTCTATTTAAACCAAGTCTCTTAAAAGTCTCTATTTTTAAGGGAAGGTCTCTGAAGTCTGTTTTAACTATTGCTTGTATTGATTCCTGATGCAAAATTGTAAAGATTTCAGAAAAAAAATTCCAAAGACAATAAATAGTTCAACATGCTCTTCAAAAATTTCTTCTCAGACTTCCCGATTCTATTTAAAACACCACAGAAAAAAAAAAATTCAATGTGATTTAACACTGAACTCTACTGTAAAAATAAAATCAATTTCGTGTGTTGTTACAGCATCATGTAAACTTAAATGAATACACATTCAATTTTCAACTGAAAATGGTTGAAAATTACATGATAATGTAAATTTAAAGTGAATTCGATTGAAAAATAATGGTTTGGTCGTTGAGATTTAGGTTTATTTTAATGCTCCAAATATGTGGATGAAAATATACTTAAATTTACAACATATTTTTAGCTATGACTATCAAGGTTTCCTACAGGGATCTCTCTAGAAATTCTTCTAGAGATTTTTCTAACGATGAAATTATTCCAGCAATTTTTCAAAAGATACTCAAAAAAATTTATCCAGAATTTTGCTGCAGGGAATGCTTGAGAGCTCCAAAGCTACTACCTCCAGTAATTTTCTCAGGTATCACTTTGATTTTTTTAACTATCCTAGAATTGCCTAATTTTTACCTAGGAGATTCTCCAAGATTTTTACGGAATTTATTAAGAAAAATTACGAAGGTTTATACCATGCGTTTGATAAAAAAAAATCTAGAGATTAATTTTTTTAAAGTTTATTTCAAGCCTAATGCAGAAATGTATTATTTAAATAATTAAATAGGACATTTCCATTAGTTGTTCAAGAATCAAGAACAATAAGTCAGTAGAGAGATTAGGGAAGTGTTGGCAAAAATGAACAGAGGTGGCAAGATGAAACATCGTGTCTTTCACCGAGAAAAAACAAATTCGATTTGAAATTTTAATCACGGCACGGACGATTTAGAGCAGTGGTCCTCAGCATAACTGGTTAAGCGGGCCATCACTTTACACCTATTTTTAAATCCGATCGAAACGACTCGACTAGAGTTTCTGTCGTCCAAAAATTTCGCTCTGCACGACTCTGTCAGTCGAGTTTTTCGATAGTTGTCATACAATTTGACTGGGTTTCTATCGGGGTCGACAGATGACTTCTGAAATAAGCATGCCTATTGTGTTCGACCAGTTACTAACCGTTTCAATATTCTTTTCTGATAACACCGATGTCCCTGGATTGTCAACAGTTCGACCTTCGTGCAAAGATATAATGTCAATGACAATACAACGACATGTAATGTCCAAAAATTATACGATTTCCGGAAGTGAAACATTATGGACTAGTATAATATCAACAATTAACATTTATGTTAAAAAAAATCCTCAGCCACAGCGAAACTAAAACTTCAGCATAATTTTGGAACTAAAGTAGAAATATTAGTAAAAAAAACACTTTCTTTTTTTAAAAACAAAAGCTACTGGAACGTCGCAACTTTGTAGTCTTGAAGAAACTGAGAGCCGCATACGGCCCACGGGCCGCAGTTTGGTGACCACTGCCTTAAATAATACTGCTAGAATCCCTTCCAGAAATACCTCAGATAATATCTTCAGAAATATCTCCAAGAATGCCATCAGGAAATTATCGAAGAATACCATCAAAGATTCCTTCATGAATACCTTAGGGAATATTAGCACGTATACCACAAAAATGCCTCTAACGATTCCTCTAGGAGTACCTCCAAGGTTTCATACAGGAATACTTCCAGGGATTAAACCAAACACAATTCTAGGAATTCTTCTAGGAACATGAGATTTCTACAAAATTTTACTACAAAGATTCTTCAAGGAAAACCTTCAAGGATTCCTCCAGGAATACCTGCTAGATTTCCCAAAAATAACTTTTAATTTTCCTACAACAATCTCTCTTAGAATTCCTCCTGGATGACTTTCAAGAGTTGTTTAAGGCATTTATTCAAAGATTTGTAGGGACATTCTCCATGAATTTCTCTTTTAGTGATTCCTGCAGAAGTTCTTCCATAGATTACTCTAGCAAAAAGAACCTGGTAGTATTCCACAGGAACATCTCTAGGCATTTCACTAAGGATACCTCCAAGATATTCTACAGGAATACATTAAGGGTTTTTACAGTAATATTTCAAAGGATTCTTTGAATAATACCACCAGAGATTTTTCTAGAATACCTCCATGAACTCCGTCAGAAATACTTGCAAAAATTTCTATAGCAACACGGTGAATCCTCCATGAGTCGATATTCCAGTACTCGATATCGAATCATGGAACCATACTAAAAACAAAATTTCATGGTTACTATGATGGTCCCCTCAATCAGCTTCCTAAGCATTTCTGTTCCATGACTCGATATTTCCATGAATGGATGGTTTCATCCTCACGACTCATGGAGGCTCGAAAGATTTCTCCTTGAATGCCTCCAAGTATCCCTGCTCTACCTCCAAGGTTCCCTTTAAGGGTTCCACCTAAAATTGTTGAAGGATTTTACCAGGAATTCCACCACAAAATTCATGAAGATTGTTCGATCACATCGATTTATATTTATCCCATCATATCTGTCGATCTACTACAACAACAAATTTGTGCTATAAATCTTCCTATATCTGCGTTGTGTTTGGAAGAAGCACAATATAATAGCCGTGTGCTCCAATAAATGCAAAGGCAATAAGCATAGAGAGGAGGAATGACAACCTAGACATAACAACAACTCACGGAAGACAAAATCGCATCCACGTATTTTAGATTTTAACTATGTATTCCAATCTGTTTTGTATCGAAAGTGTTTTTATGTGTCCGATTAAATGTTATTTTAAGTATAAATATAGTGTTTGTGTGAACAGAACTACAAAACCGACTATTCTTCGAGTGAACTGATTCGCAAGCTATTAAACATGGTCCTTCGAGCCGGATGGGTGTCGAGTGAAGTCCACCCAAGCCAGTAAAACCCGCCATCGTACTACGTAATATCGCCCAGTGAATACACTATTCTGCTCCACAAAAAATAAGGCATCGTTAATGCCTCACATAGGTGAGTGCGGTTCCATCCAACTTATATTGTTGAGGGTTTTCTACCGTGATCTTTTTTCATGTACCAATCATCGAGTGGTTAACTGCGACGATCAAATCAGTGCCATTGAATTGAATGAAGTAAGAATACTCCATCTACTACGATTGCGAATCGCAACCCGCGAGAGAAGAACTTTGGAATTTGATACAAGCAATCAATTGCCTGGGCGCAGAATTCATCAGCAACGCTTGTAATGTCGGCTGCCGAGCGAAAACTGCGCGGTTTGAAGAATCGTAAGAGAAGCATCATTACGTCATTCACTGCAATCAAGGCCTTTATATCGGGATACCAAGCCGAACGTGATAAATGTGAAGTTCCCGTCCGGCTAGAGAACCTTATCGCACTCTGGGATGAATTCAGCTCTGTACAAACTGAACTGGAAACAATAGAAGAAGATGATGATGCACTAGAACTCTACCTCAAAGAAACGCATGGAACTAGAGCGCATCTACTACCGTGCCAAGGGTACGCTACTATTGTGAATCAGCCTGCCACACAGCTTGCACCTACACAACCGAGAGAGAATGCAAATCAGGCCTGCGTCAAACTGCCAGACATTAAATTACCTGTTTTCAGTGGACAATTCGAGGAATGGCTCAACTTTCATGATCTTTTCATCTCTCTTGTGCATTCTTCGTCAAATCTTTCCACAATAGAAAAGTTTTATTATCTGCGCTCGTCGTTGGCCGGTGAAGCTCTGCAGCTCATCCAAACTATACCGATCAGCAATGAACAATACTCCGTTGCTTGGAACCTTCTAGAAAGTCACTTTCAGAACCCACGTCGTTTGAAGCGCACATACGTTCAATCGCTATTCGACTTTCCTGTGATGAAGCGCGAAACAGCCGCAGAATTGCACTCTCTTATAGATAAGTTTCAAACCAACGTAAAAATTTTGAAACAGTTGGGAGAGGAAACCGAACACTGGGATGTACTCCTTATTCATCTATTAAGCACTCGACTAGATTCTGTGACCAGACGTAGCTGGGAGGAGTATTCGGAATCGAACAATGCAACGAAGTTTCAACAGCTCACTGATTTCCTTCAGCATCGTGTCAACGTCCTGGAAACAGTCAACGGTTTAACGGATGCTCAATTCTATGCGAGGAAATCAATCGTCTCACGTGCAGCAAGTTTCGACGCCTCGGACCACAACTTTCGCCCTTGCCCAGCATGTTCGAATCAACATTTTCTCTACCAGTGTAGCGTATTTCTTGAAATGACCATTGACGGAAGGGAGCAACTGGTTCGACGTCATCAACTTTGTCGCAACTGTTTACGACGAGGACACGGCTTAAGCGAATGTTTATCCGAGAGCCGCTGCCGCAAATGTAGCGAACGTCATCACACCCAAATTGTGCAGTATTTCTGATAGCGTCAGGAATAGTAGTTACGCCACTTCTTCTCATCAGGATCAATTTAGCGAATTTAGCCAAACTAGCGACGCTGCTAGACCATCTTCTCCACCACCAGCGGCGTATACAGGAGTTACGAGCTGTACTTCACAGCAAGGATCCCGAAGCAAGGTACTGTTAGCAACAGCGACTGTTGTCATGGTAGATGATGACGGTAGGGAACACCATGTCAGAGCATTACTTGATTCTGGCAGTGAATGTAGTTTTGCAACTGAACGGCTCGCTCAACGAATGAAGGTGCATCGTCAGAGAACAAACGTTCCTATTGCAGGTATTGGTCAAGCGTCGACCGAAGTTCGTTCCAAATTTTGGACTTGCGTTAAGTCTCGGGTTTCTAAATACACTAAGAAAATTGAACTATTCATCCTTCCCAAAGTAACCGTGGACTTGCCGTCAATTCCTGTCAAGGTAACTAACTGGCCACTCCCTACGGGTATACACCTTGCTGATAACGGATTCTATCAACCCGCCCCAATCGATGTCGTATTCGGCGCGGATTTGTTCTTCGATATTTTCAACGTCGATGGGCGAATTCCGCTTGGTGAATCTTTGCCAACCTTGGTAAATTCTGCGTTCGGTTGGGTAGTCAGTGGCAGGATTTCAAGTGATCAAGATGTTCCATCAGCTGTTTGCAATCTAGCTGCTGTAAACTGGACCACAGAAGGCACCAGCAGAAGTTACCGATGTCCATATGTCAAATCACGAATATTCCGACGTCGGATTACCCATTAATTTCTTTGAGCATCAATCAATGCCTTGTGGATATTATCACAATGTGTCAACATCAACCGTAACCTACGGAAGCAAAAATTAATAGTCTGTTGCATTTAATAAATTCAGAAACAGTTATTTCTGCGGGGGCAGTATGTTCGATCACATCGATTTATATTTATCCCATCATATCTGTCGATCTACTACAACAACAAATTGTGCTATAAATCTTCCTATATCTGCGTTGTGTTTGGAAGAAGCACAATATAATAGCCGTGTGCTCCAATAAATGCAAAGGCAATAAGCATAGAGAGGAGGAATGACAACCTAGACATAACAACAACTCACGGAAGACAAAATCGCATCCACGTATTTTAGATTTTAACTATGTATTCCAATCTGTTTTGTATCGAAAGTGTTTTTTATGTGTCCGATTAAATGTTATTTTAAGTATAAATATAGTGTTTGTGTGAACAGAACTACAAAACCGACTATTCTTCGAGTGAACTGATTCGCAAGCTATTAAACAAAGATGTATTGTGTACCTCCAGTGATTTAAATGAAAGCTAATACCAACCATCAGGGTTCATTTTGAATTTGAACTTCTGGTCACCTTTTTCTGGTTGGCTATTTGTTTTGATTCTGCATATTGTTTCATGATTTTTCATTCGCTTTATTCCATTTAATGAGTTGAATAACGTCTGAATCATTTTAAATTTGAAAATTGTGCAGATTAGCGGGGTGCAAGTTTAAAAATGTTCTGATTAAAAGCAAAAGGAGTCCTGGTACTTTCAGGAAATTGCTTGAAGAATTCTTTGGATGATTATTTTGAAAATTTCATGAACAAAAATTAGAATAAATTCCTAGTAAAATACCTAAAAAAGCCTGTGATACATTCCTCGGAAAACCACTATAGGAATTTCGTACTACAAAGTAGTAACTATATTAATCCCGCAAAATTGTGGTGGTAATCAATTTCATGATAAAGTTTATAGTTTAAAGACACATAAGTTTGGTTCGTTATGATTACGTTTGTGGTTTAAGTTTAAGTTTGTTTAAGTTAATATAAACTCGCGTTCAAAAGTTAAGGGTCACTACCTGTAAAAACATACATAAGTTTTGGTCATTTGTCGTGTCGAATGAATAAAACTTACTTTGTAGGAATTGTTTGAATATTGTTTACCAAATTTATACTTGAGTTTGTGACCACATGTCAAAAACTAAACTGAAAAAAAACAAGTCATATTTTCTCAGCATTGAATTGACCAATATTTTGAATCAATGAGGCATTAGAAATTTAATCCAGAAGGGTACTCGCAAAAATTTTGGAGGAAAAAAACTGAAAAACCCACTGAAAATTTTAAAATAATTATTCAAGTCCATTTTGCAAATGTTTGTAGTACCCTCTATTATTGTGTATGAACCGTAGAAAAAAAATAATGAAAATAAGTTTAATGTTCTTGAGAGAACAGATGAAAAATCAAAGAAGGGTGTTTCTTAGAAAATCCTGGAGAAACATTTTTAAGGAATCCTTTCTGGAACACCGGGAGGTGTCTCTAAAGCAATATTTTAAGCAATCCTGGAAGTAATCACTGGGATTGTTTCCTGAGAGCATCTCTATACGCATTTCTGTATCAATTCGTAGTCAAATTACCGTGAAGGAATTTCAAGAAGAATATTGCATAAAACCCCAGAGGTATCACTTGGAATATCCGAAGGTTTTCATGCAGAGTTGCAGGATTACTATGATCAGGAGGTTCTTCAAAACTTCCTGAAGGTACACTTCTGGAGGAAGAAATTCCAGATAGAACTCATCTAGAATTTCCAAAAATTATGTCTGAAGAAATCATGAACTTATTCATGAATTCTAAAAAGAAACAACTTGAAAAGTTCTCAATAGAAAGTTTGCAATAATTTCAGAACCACTTAATGTGGAAATACCTAAACAAGTCCTTGGAAAATACAAAAGTGTGTTCTACAGAAATAAAAATATTTTTTTTTGTTGAAGATTTCCAGATAAATTTCCTGGAGGTATTTCAAATGTAACTTTTGGAGAAACTCCAGAAAGTAGGTTTGGTCGGAATTCACATTTTATAAACCCAAACCCACCAGACATATTTTATTTTTTAAAACCCGGGCCCGACCCAAACCCGAATAATAATTTGTTTCCAAACTCAAACCCTAAATTTTCTGTATGCGGAATACTATCCAGAAAATCGATCGATTTTTTTACGATTTTATTAGCCGTTGAGGAAATCTCTTGAAACTGCCCACAGAAAAAAGAGTCTATGAGTTATTAAGAGTGACATTAAAACTGACCCAAGTTTTATCAGAGGTTACCCTATGATTTTCTTTAGGTCTACCTCAAAGATTGATCTCTAAAAAAACTGGCCTTTCCCTAAAGACATTTCTGAAAGAATTTCTGTCAAAAAAATTTCATTGGCATACTTGCAAAAATCTCAAAGAATTATTAAAGGAATTTCTGTAAAAACCTAAGAAGGAATCTCTGGGTAAATTGCTGAAGAGAAATCCTTAGTTGAAATCTTATATAAATCCTTTATTAGCATCTGAACACTTGGGCAAATACCTAAATAAATTTCTGATAAAATTTCTGGAGAAAATAATAAAAAAAAAAACACACATATCGTACTACTTGTCGTAATGTAACGAGGAATTCTAAAAAAAGCCTTATATTTGCTCTGATGCCATGAAGAATGAAAGTCTTGAGCTTACAGGGGATAGGCAAAATGATTTAGGGCATAATTTTGCCTAAATTCAAATTATTACAACTTTATGAAAAATTGATGAAGTTGGATGCACCCAGAAGCAGTTTGGTCTAGTTTCAGGAACTTGTTTGGCCATGCATATTGGCCACTGAACAACGGAGATGTTCCGGATTTTCCGAGGTCATGTGACATGACTCATGTCCATATGTAATTTTTTCTGTCGCTTGTATTTTTGTTTGTTGTACAGTTAGGTGGATGTTTACAATTTTCATAGAAACTAAAACTAATAAGAAGTTGAATGCCACCGGACCAATGACCAATCGATTGAGTTTTCAGCTTAAGCGGATGTTTGGTTCTCCAGATTCGTGCTCTTGAAAATTTGAAGTTTGGCTTCGATTCATTTTCACCATAAGATTGGTTGGAAATCTTCAGAAATATGACCATTTCCGTAAAACTGGTTCCGGAAAACTTGGTTGGTCATGCTTGTATTGCCAATCATGTAGATAATTCCGCAGCTATATCCAAGTGGGCATCAACCTACAAAATTATGTTTACAGCAGCATATTCAGAACCATTGCCGAAATTTCATTGAAATCGGATGAAAATTGTGGGAATAAGAGCCACAAGATCACAAAGCTCTGGATGTGTAAAATAGGTAAGAGACGCAAAGATTAGGTTTGAGGACAAAATTTCGAAAGACAATACGTCGAATTCCAAAACGTCAAACTAATTATTTTTTATGTAGGAAAACCTTTCTATTCTGAATTTTTCGTTTTTTTTTTTTTCAATTATCTCCTATCGACATTTTGTCTTTACAATTTTTTATCCTTTCGATGTTTTGTCCTATAAACATTTTGGAATTCTACGTTTTGGTCAGACTTCTGTCTATTTCGCTGGACCTTTTTGGTATAAAATTACAGTCACCAAAAAAAAAGATCTCTTTCGGATTTCCGATGAAAGATATTTGTTACATTCACCTCGATAAAGCACTAATCGTTATTCGTCCCATCCAAAAAGTGGTGATTGGAATAAACATACTTGACAACGGTAGCTCTATGAAAATTAAAATACCTCAGCTTAATTTTGACATAATCATCTTTTTACAAGAAATCCTCAATGATTTTATAACACCAGAAGTAGTGAGTTTAACTATGCTCCATGTTATAAGCAGAACACTATTTTTCTTTATACATATTAATTGTTTTTATGGCGAAGTGTACAGTTGTAAATATGCCCGACAATTGAATTCACAGCTTCACCGTAGATGGAGAAAATGAAATACGCAAAAGTGAGTTCATTCTACACAATTGCGGGAACTCGTGCGTTAACCAAATTTTGAGTTGATGGGGTAGAAGTTGTTTTCATTTGTAGCCATGTGAAAAAATACCTACTGGCTATGTTCTTTTCACTCAACCGGCAGATCAAATTACTCAACTTCCAGTACTTTGCCACTTTCTAAAATTTGAGGTAACGCACTAAGGTTCGGTTTTTGGGTTTTGTGCTCTTCGTTCTCTGACAACAAAAGAAGGATCATATGAAATAGGGAGGGAAAAGTAACTCAAAAGTATGTTAAAAAATACTCAAATATGAGTTTTCCGTTTCCTCCGTGTACTGTATGTTTAGATTTCACAAAATTTTGTAATATTGTAGCCTTCACTGGATATTCAGTGAAATTTTGACAACTATGTTGGAAACTGTTTTGTTCCACAGAAAAATCTGTGAAATATTATTCCACAATTTAAATTCTGTGAATTAATTTACAGAATTCCGTATTTTATTTTAAGTATGTAACCAATAATTTCAATTATTTATCATATTTCTTTGGTTGAATAAATTTTGAGTGTAATAAAAAAAGACAGTTCCTGCTAAAACATTTTCACTGCATTTCTGCAATAAATTTCACGTCGAAAAAACTATGTGCCATTGCTCTGAAGTTAGTTCTATTATTGAATGTATTTTCCAAAATGCTAGGATGCGACTATTGTTAATTTTTTTTGGGTGCACGCATTTATTTTGAGTCAATTTTAAAAGACATTGATCTTGAATGATGCTCGGTTCCATCGCTGAAAGAATTTCTGAAATCGCTTCGAAAACAACAGAAATATGCATTGTCAAATTTAGATTTCCAACTTTTCCAGGGGGTTGGATGTACATGATCTGCAGGTGATAACCTTTACGTCCCCAACCCCCGACAAGTTATTTTTGAACGGCTGCCATTTCGAAAATTTCCAAACGAATTTTTTAATCACCCTGCTCAATAGAGTGAAATTGTTGAATTCGGAACCATGCCGGAGATATTCTGGATTGTACTGGGGTCACGGAGTTGCAAATTTGAGAAATTTTATTATTTTTTTGCAGTTACAATACCTAAGTTTTTATGTAAAACGTACACACTCCCAAAAAATCGTGTGATTTTACGTCTTTCGGATGCACATAAAAGAAGCGAGTCAAATGACGTAAGTGTGTGCCTCATTTTAACGTTCAACGCTCCGTCATCGTAATCATCGTCATTATCGAAACTTCAAAAGCAGTTTTTTCTGTTCAAAACTAAAAATCATTCGATAAAAATGTGTTCACTGTGTTTAGAATGGCGAATAGAATACAGTGAACACATTTTCCTGTAAATTTTCTTGATTTTGAACGAATAAACTGCTCATGAAAATTCCGAAATCAATGACGGATCCTGCCCCCTTAAATACTATAGCGTCTGACTCTAGAAATGCCGATCATAGCAACATCGTTTTCGTGTTCTTTAACATGTAAAATTACATTTTTTGTTCAATACATCGGATTACTGCGATGAAATTATTTTTCTCATTAAGTCAATGGTCGTTACTTCCCGTTACAACATTAACATGTACATTAATTGCGCTTCTTGAATTTAGGCGATTAAATGAAGTTCAATCGTGACTAATACCTCCACTATTGGTACATCTACCCTACATCTTTAAGAACACTGTTTTGTGTCGTTTTATCATTTACATCAAGAGCCATTCAGTCATACTGTTAATTACGCCCAAAGAAATTTTCATTATTTTTAAGAGTGTAGTGTAATGATGGATTGTCATTATTTAAACATAATTTGAAACATTGGCGGTTCCGCCAGGGCTCCTTTGGGGACATTTTCGTTTCATGTCCAAAATATGCCGTGTGATGGCTCAATCTTCATGAATTCGAGAGAACTTGTTAATAAATAAAGGAAAATGTCGATACGAACAGATGTAGTTACTGAAGAGCTCCTGAGACAGGTTCCACAAGCGCCTCTTTGCGGATATTTCTGTTTCATGTCCAAAACATATCTTGCGACATCTGCATCTTGGTGAATTCTAAAAAATATGTCAATAACGGAAGAAGCAGTACTGAGATCCCAGTACAACCCGCAATATTTCCGAATACTGCATTGTCCATGTATGGCAAATGACGTATGCCTTTCAAAAGTACACTTAGTTTCAAAACAATCGAATGAAAAGTGATAAAATGGCAGCTATTTGAAAATGCCCTGTCGGGGGTCGGGGACGTATAGTTTAAAAGAACTCGGAAATAAAATATACATGCCACCCCACGCTTGAACATTTGGAAATATTTTTTTTTTGTCAAAGCGTTTTTTCTATAATTAAAAATAATATGCAAAATAATTATTAGTTTGGGAACAATATGTAGAGTAGAACAAAAATTATTATCTAGAATAAGGTGGGGCAAAAGTTGGACCTTAGTTGTATAATTAAAGTTTCCAGGAAAACAATTGCAGATGAAACAAAACATATACTATACAGTGAACCTTCAACATATTGGCTATAGGGTAGGTGTACCAGTTATGGACATAGTGGTTCCCTATTTTGCTATACTTGATTACTTTCATGTCTTCAATTTTTGAAAATGTTTGTGTGTTGTAATAGTTAGATTTAAGATATATCTTGATGTTAAAATATTCAAAAATATTGAAAATGTGAAAGTTATCATAATTTCACATATGGCCAAATAGGGAACCACTATGGCCATAACTGGTACACTTTCCCTATATTGCTGAACAAACTTCTGTCAAAATATTTTAACATTAACGAACTTTTGCCCACTGGTGGGGAAAGAGTTCGAATCAAGTGTGGGGCAAAAGTTCTTTGGCTAAAACACAAAATATCGATACTTTTATGACAAACATATTTTATACCAGCCGTTAGCTAATGTTTGCCGAAAAATACACATTAAATTTCCATCAAAAAAATGCCCAAAACAGGGTTAATTGCGATTTACCAAAACATAGCAGTTTTTCGCAAAACTAAGTGGAAATGTTAAATTTTGGTTACATTTTTCGCACGATCAGGCAAATTTGAAGATAACATGTGGATTTTAAGCAATTTGCAGTTTTCCGTTTCATTTATACATGGTTCAAACTTTTGCCCCGTTATGGTCCCAAAACTGTTTCGAGTGCTTTGCGAAGGTTCATTTTTCGCACGTTCAGAGTGATTTTTTGTTTTCCAGTTCGTGCGCCAGCGGCGTGATATTGATTTCCTGCTTATGCGTGTTGACGCTGAGATTGTGACTTCAATCGAAAATGGATTACCAACTGGTGAGCTTGTTTCATGCTTGTAATAACACATTTTTTGAACAAACTATGGATGGTTCATCACTTTAAGCGTGATATAAAATTTCGAGAATCAAAACTTTGAACAGTTCGATGTTTAAGATGTTGACGCATTGATAGATAACTTTTTAAACAGAGGTTACATTAACCACATCACTTACCAAGGTGAATCCTGATCACGTAGCTTTTAACCCCTCCCACTAACAAAGCTTCTTCACGTGACAGCCATGAAGATGCAGAGGCATACTCGGTCTTTAGTAACAATGGGTCACACTAACATTCCTGCCCTTCCCCGATGACCGTTAGGACGTGGCCGGCGCCGTTATTGACATAACTAATTTCAGAATCCTCGAAAATGTACATTTAAGATGGTGTGCTACTCCCAAGCTTCATCTGTTGGTTCTCTGTACAATTTCGATTATTCTGGTCAATCACGGAGTAGCAACTACGAATTGTACGGTCATCAATGTTCATACTCATGCTCACTATGGGCTAAAAACTGTTTCCAAGCATTTATGCAAACACTAATACACCTTAAAGCATCATTATAATAACGCCCTGACATAAAATATTGAAAAAGATTTTATCTTTATTTTGTTCCATGCAACGAAAGTTTGACCAAAAATTAATATTCACGCCGAAAAACAACAAACAACCATAAATTTTTCAAATCCCAATCGATTGTTATGATATTTGGACTGAAAGTATTTTATTTATATAGCATTTGAACCACCATGACATTTATTGCTGTGTGCATTTGAAACGCAAATATCAAATGCGGGAACACCAAATGCGGTAAGATTTTCTACAAGAAATGCGATGTCAAAGATAGATTTTTCTTGCTAGGTCGGCGGTGATTTTGTAAAACGTTGCTAGGTGTCCTTTGATTTTTTTGTTTTACCGCATTTGGAGGACGTTCAGTCAAAATTTGCATCTCAAATGCAAACAGCAATATAAGTTTGTTTTGAATTGAGCTAGAAATCTTAAAAAGAAAGTCTTGCCCCACTCGAACTTTTGCTACACTTTGTGGCCACTACTTGAATAGTGGGTTATTTGTATTGTAGAAAAGATTGATTTTCATTGTAATTCTGATATTTGTGCTTTATTGAAATAGAAAATGATAAATTTTCTTATGTTGCAAGTCTCATAACCGTTGCAAGTCTTTGCGTTTGACGATACGTACAATAGGGTCATATAGCCCTGTCCCAATTTTAGTACCGAGCGCTAAAGTTTAGGCTAGAAGCACATGTTTACTCAATTTTTAAATGTTCTTCGTTGGTTTAGTCCAAAAATATTTTTTGCGGTTTTTGAGGTTTTGTCAAACTTCTTGGTTTAAACTCATTTTTTTTTTGTTTTCCGAGTGCTTTCCAAAATGTCAAATAGGAACAACCGCAGTATTAAAACTCAAACCCCTGTGGCATTTTAGTCGTCTAAGTGAACGCCAAACACGGTCAAAAGTTTCAAGGTTCATATTTGGACCCATTTTTAAGATTAAAGTTTAAATATTATATAGCCGTTATTTGAGCGGGAAAAAATTGCTAAAGTAACTGCAATAACATGATTTTTCATGTTATTAAATAGAAACAAGATTTCAATAAACATGTATAACACTCTATTGACATTCGTTGAATTTATTTATCAAGAGTATTTGGTTCGATCACATCAGTCGATAACCAAAGAAAACTCAAATTAAGAAGCACAGGAAATATTCAACTCTACGCTCAGAATCAGACCTTTGCCCAGTCAGGATCTTTTGACAGACAATTTTTGTTTAATCAGTTAGATTTGTTTCATAAATTCCATTTGAAATTATGTCTGCATCTTACCTTTAAGGATTTACACTGTCTTTTATCATACTTCAATCCCACTACCAGTAACTTCATTTATTGTATACAAAAAATACTCCATGAGCAAATTGACGCTTATATTGAGCTGTTCGGTTATCCAATCCGCATGGTTATTAAATTATTAACTCATTACGCGTGGTATAGATGGACAAATTATGGATGAAATTATGAAACAAAATCCACGTGCTTGGCTGGGATTTGAACCCAGGACTCTTGTATGCTATGCGAGCGCTTTACCAACTAAGCTACCGAGCCACTTGGTAACCCAATAACTGAGTTGGTTACAAGTTTAAAAAAATCCCCACAGACCACGCAGACCAATGAGAATATATACTAAGGTGTGGAAGAAGAAGCAACGGCTTGTAGTTGTGAAATATTTTGCTTGTAGTTGCTGAATATTTGCCATGTGATAGTTGAGTCGGCAGTGACCTATCAACGCTCTGACCAAGAGACTGCAATTCTGCTTTGACAGATTTGTTAAATACTTCGCCACCCTTGGATATGGCTCAATAATGTATAATTTTGTTTGACGACATGACTCCAAACTATTCCAATATTGCTTGTGCTGAGTAGCCGCCCAAGAGTTTATCTGAAGCTTCACCCAGCACGTCGAAATTGGAATAGCCGGCTCAGGGCAAATGAAGTCATGCGATGCTCCATCGCGAGCTAGCTAATCAGCCAATTCATTTCCAGTGATGGAAGAATGGCCAGGTACCCATACAAGGTTTACAGAGTTGACTGAATTCAGTTCCTCAATTTGAGTTCGACATGCCATAACAAGCTTCGACCTTGAGTTGACCGAAGCGAGAGCTTTTATAGCAGCCTGACTATCTGAACAGAAGTATATGACTTTACCCATTAAGAGCTGTTGAAGTGCTGATTGCACTCCACACATAAGGGCAAATATTTCCGCCTGAAAAATGGTGCAGTTTCTACCAAGTGAGTAAAACTGATTCAGCCTTAGCTCACGAGAATATACTCCTGCACCAGCTCTACCTTCAAGAAGGGAGCCATCAGTGTAACATACTCTATCGTTGATATACTTCTTTCCAAATAGCCAGACGTCCACTCTTCCCGTGAAGGGAATTGTGTGGTAAATGTCCTGTAAGGAAAGTGACAAGCAATTGTGAGATCACTTGGAGCAAGGGCAATTTTGTCCCAATTCACAAAAAGTGGAAACAACGAAGTGTGTGTAGATCTACGATTCACTGGATTTTAAAGAGGTCAGACTTATTGGTCTAAAACTCTTCGCTTCCTCATACGACGCACGTACTCCTTTTGGGATAAACTTTACAGTAATATCACGCCAGGATTTGGGAATGTACCCGGTAGCAAAACTACTAACTAGTAGCTTTTTCAAAACATGTTTGATAAACTCAAATCCCTTTTGGAGCAGAACAGGATAAATCCCATCCGCTCCTGGAGATTTGAAAGGAGCAAAACTATCAAGTGCCCATTGAATCGATTCAGTAGTTACGATACTGCGAGCCGAGGCTAGAGACTCGTAACTACATGAAACGACGATACGATACGATGAACCAAAATCATCCGTAGATGCACACGTAGATGTCCACACATCCAGGGAAGTGTGTATTAGGGCGGTTCACAATTTAAAAATGTTTGAGAATCCAATCTCCCATATGTTCCTTACCATCCTTACCATAAAAATACTGTTCTGTAAAATTTTCAGCTTTCTAAGTGGTGATTTAAAGGTGGCCCAAAGACAATGTAGGTTTATATGGAAATTACTATGGAGAAATTTGAGATATGTTCTAAACAATATAATATGTAACTGTAATGCAAGTGCAAACTTATTATCCTATAGTAAAAACTCATTCTTCAAATCATAATAAAGAAATCATATGAAGAGAGAAATCCAATCCGACGGATAGTAGAAGAGATATTCATGAGTTTGTTTGCTATTATTTAGCTTAATATTATAGCCCTGCAAACATGTACAAAAATCCTAAACAAAATTAGCTCAAAAGGGATTTGTTTCTTCAGCAACATCCTTCAATAATGTTTGAAGAATGAGTTTTAAATATGGGATGATAATTTTCTACTTACATTGCAGTACTAGTGTGTTTGGAACATTTCTCAAAATTTCTCCATAGTAATTTCCATTAAAACCTACATTGTCTATGGGCCACCTTTAAATCACCTCCTAGAAAGCTGAAAATTTCACAGAACACTATTTTTATAGTAAGGATGGTAAGGAACATATGGGAGATTGGATTCTCAAACATTTTTAAATTTTGAACAGCCCTAGTGTGTATTGAATAAACATTTTAAAACTTCTTCATTGGAAGTAGTAAAGTCACCATTAGGTAAGCGAGTTTCATTCACTTGGAAATCCTTAGATTTTGCAAGGATTTTGTTCAGCCGACTGACTTCACTCAAACTGGAAACATTTGTACAAAGGTTTTTCCAGCCGGATCGTTCAGCAGAACGGAGAGTCTTCCTGTAGGCCTTGCGAGCCGACTTGAACGACTCTGATCCAGCTGAACGGCGTCTGTTCCAACTCCTTCTACATTGTTTCCTGAGTTTAGTCAGATCGGAATTCCACCATGGGGTCCCTCTTGTAGTCTTTACAGACCACAGAGGACATGCTTCTTCAAAATCTTCCATAATGTAGGATGTTGTAGTATCAACGGCATCATCCAGATCACTTGGATTTTCAATGGACGGAGAATATCCATGAAATTTGGTCGCAACCAATTCAATATAGAGTTCCCAGTTTGTTGACCGGGGATTCCTAAAACGCAAAGTCTGCGCAGTTACATTTGAATGTTCAAATAAGATGTAGCGATGATCAGATAATGATTCCTCATCTGATACATGCCAATTCGTCAACTCGTGACTGATTCTATTCGAGCAGAGCGTTATGTCTAACACTTCTTCTCTATTAGAAACCATGAAGGTTGGGCGATTGCCTATGTTAAGTAATCCAAGGTCTGTACTACTTAAGTATTCCATCAGACTGGAGCCTCTTTTGCCGTGTAGTTCCGGCGTCCAGAATAGAACTACGGACAACCCGTTCCGGTGGTAAGAGTCCACCAAACGGGGGTAACCCCAATTCAAGGTGTGATGCGAAAAACCGTGCTGAGGAATGAATGGTCGAAGGGGTGAAAAAGATGTTCGGCCATTAACGGAGCCTGTGGGGCACCTGGGCACCCCTCACAGTATTTGTCCCTTACCGCGTTAATGCAGGGCTCTGGCGTGGTTGACCTCTTTTCCCGTGCTACTCGTGGGATCCAAAATGAGTACAAATTCAAATAATAATCAGATTAGTAGTGGTAGTGCAGGTAGTTGCAGTAGTAGGGAAGCGAACCCCTTCGCAAGAAGTGGGCTAGCTAGATCTCCGTTGAGGAGAGTAGAAGCAGGAGGAGGCAGCAGTGCACGTAGTGCCAGTGCTGGAACCCATATTTCATCCCCGGCTAACGCATCGGGTGAAGTTATGGATGGAGCGTGGTTGATGAGGGCCATCAATAAAAGTAGAGATGGGCTCTCTGCGATGGAAGTGGCTGCACAGCAGCTCGACTCCATAATTGACTTTGCGTCCTCGAAGTCT
Source organism: Aedes aegypti (assembly GCF_002204515.2). Lineage (NCBI taxonomy): Eukaryota > Metazoa > Arthropoda > Insecta > Diptera > Culicidae > Aedes > Aedes aegypti. The sequence goes on along the minus strand of NW_018735489.1, from coordinate 120,676 downwards.
AACATCAGCAAGGACCTCAAGCAGGCCTTGCTTAGACTTCGTAAGTCAATGTTGGCGGCCAAGCAGAACCATGCTGAACCCATGGTGACTGTGGCTGCGGCAGAACCCGTGGAACTGAAGGTGCCGAAGTCTACCCAGACGGAACCCTTCGTTTTCGCGGGCAGCCCCAAAAGCGTGGAAGCGAATGCTTACAGCAAGCAATCGCAGAAGCGCGCGAGGCAGCCGTCAGGGGAGGAGCTACCCGGCGGCGCTCGTAAGGCCAGGCGGATACTGACCCCGAAAACCGGCAGAAGTGCCGGAAAATCGGACCCCAGCCAGGCGTCCCGGAAAGCCGAGAAGGGTGGGCCCGAAAAGGCTGGCCCCTCACGGAGTGATGGGAACAGGGGGTTGCGACCTTTGAGAGGTCCTCCATCACCACAGGTCAGGGCGGAGCAGGGGGGGACGCCCCCTGGACAACCGTAGTGAGGAAGAAGAAGAAGAAGAAACAGGAGAATCAGGAGCGCAGGGATACCAGACCTAAGAAAGGTAGGAGGGTAGGTGCCAAGCGCGAAAAGGGTGATGCGATCATCATCAAGACGGAAGAGTCCAAGTACTCGGAAGTCCTGAAGGCGATGCGCAGTGACGCGAAGCTTGCGGATCTAGGAGCCGACGTACGCAGTGTCAGACGCACTCGTACAGGTGAAATGATCCTCGAGCTTAAGCGCGACAAGGAGCGCAAGGGCGCCGCCTACAAAAGTTTGGCGGAAGAGGTCCTTGGCGCTGGTGTTGAAGTGAGGGCTCTGACGCAGTCAGTGACTCTGAAGGTGATGAACCTTGACGAGATCACTAACGCAGAAGAGCTCGTCACGGCACTGCGGCAACAGTGCGAAGTGCAGGTGCCCACCACCGCCGTTCAGCTACGGAAAGGTCCGGCAGGTACTCAGGTGGCCTTAGTACACCTACCTGTGGCAGACGCAAATAAGTCCGCTAAGGTAGGTAAGATCAAGGTTGGTTGGTCAGTATGTTCACTGAACATACATGAGCAACCAGTGATCTGCTTTAGGTGCAGGGAACCTGGACACAAGTCCTGGGGCTGTAAAGGCCCTGATAGGACTAAGTTGTGCAGGCGTTGTGGTGAGGAAGGTCATAAGGCACTAGGCTGCAAGAACCCTCCCAAGTGCTTGATTTGTTCCGGCAAGTCCGTGAACAACAATCACCCAACGGGAGGCTCAAGGTGCCCGACCTTCAAACGAGCCATCAACGAAAAATCACAGTGCAGGTAACGCAGCTGAACCTGAACCACTGTGACGCAGCTCAGCAACTGCTGTACCAGTCAGTTGCTGAGTGGGGGACGGACATCGCCATCATATCGGACCCATACCGAGTACCCGCCGGCAACGGCAACTGGGTCGTGGATGGATCCGGAAAAATGGCGGCGATATGGACAACGGGTAAATACCCTGTCCAGCAGTTGGTGTCTACTACCTACGAGGGCTTCGTGATCGCCAAAGTAAACGGGGTCCTCTTCTGTAGCTGCTATGCGCCTCCGAGTTGGTCGACCGAGCGGTTCACGCAGATGCTGGACTGTATGACGACCGCGCTGACAGGGCGAAGGCCAGTTGTAATAGCGGGTGACTTCAATGCCTGGGCCGTGGAATGGGGAAGCCGTAACACGAACCAGCGAGGTCAAATCCTGCTAGAGGCACTGGCCGTGCTAGATGTCGATCTGGCTAATGTTGGTGCCAAAAGTACCTTCAGCCGTAACGGAGCGGAGTCGATTATCGACGTTACTTTTTGTAGTCCTGGCCTAACGAGTAGTTCGAACTGGAGGGTAGACGATGCCTACACTCACAGCGACCACCTGGCGGTTCGCTACAGTATCGACTACAACAACAGCAGGCAGCGGGTTGAGGAAGCGGCTAGGTCAAGGCCAAGCCCTCGTAGGTGGAAGACATCGTACTTCAATGATGAAGTACTTAGGGAGGCGCTCCGCCGTGAGCGTAACCTACTCGGCCTAAGCGGGGACGAACTGGTAGCGGTGCTTACGCGTGCATGCGATGCGACCATGCCTAGAAAAGTCCACCCTAGGAATGGGAGACCACCGACATACTGGTGGACTCAAGCTATTGCGAACCTGCGCCGTGCCTGCCTACGGGCCAGGAGACGGATGCAGCGAGCACGTACCGAGCAGGAGCGTGAAGAACGACGGGCGGTGTTCACCGCTGCCAAAGTCGCGCTGAAGTCTGAGATAAGGGCAAGCAAAAAGGCCTGCTTCGAGGGACTCTGTCAGAGTGCCAACGCGAACCCGTGGGGTGATGCCTACAGGATCGTAATGGCGAAGACAAGAGGTGCAATTGCTCCTACGGAGCAGTCTCCACAGATGCTGGAGGGGATCATCGAGGGGCTCTTCCCGCGCCACAACCCTAGCCCATGGCCTCCTTTTGTAGGACAGCCGGGGATTGGGGCTGGTGATGAGGATAGAGTAACTGATGAGGAACTTGTAGGGATTGCAAAATCCCTAAGCATGGGGAAGGCACCAGGTCCGGACGGAGTTCCAAACCTGGCCCTCAAAGTCGCAATCTTGGAGGCTCCCGGTATGTTCAGATCTGCTATGCAGATATGCCTGGACGAGGGAGTATTTCCAGATGCGTGGAAGAGGCAGAGCCTGGTACTATTGCCAAAGGCGGGGAAACCACCCGGTGACCCGTCGGCGTATAGACCAATATGCTTGATTGACACGGTGGGGAAAGTGCTCGAGAAGATCATCCTCAACAGACTGTCGAGGTACACCGAGGGTGTAAATGGTCTCTCAGGCAACCAGTTCGGCTTCCGGAAAGGGAGGTCCACTGTAGACGCTATTCTGACGGTTAAGAAAACTGCTGAGATAGCACTCCAGCGTAAGAGGAGGGGTATTCGCTACTGCGCAGTAGTGACTCTGGATGTAAGGAATGCATTTAATAGTGCCAGTTGGGCGGCTATTGCTGATGCGCTCCTGCGTCTGGGGATACCCGAGTACCTGTACAAGATTCTCGGAAGTTACTTCCAGAATCGGGTATTAGTCTATGACACAGAGGTGGGTCGGAAGTGCTTTCACATAACCTCAGGAGTCCCGCAAGGTTCCATCCTGGGTCCGGTGTTATGGAATGTCATGTACGACGAGGTGTTGAGATTAAAATTCCCGGCGGGTGTGGTCATCGTTGGCTTTGCCGACGATATTACGCTGGAGGTCTACGGTGAATCGATCGAAGAAGTGGAATTGACTGCAGCCCACTCGATCGCAATTGTGGAGGAGTGGATGAGCTCCAGGAAACTGGAATTGGCTCACCACAAAACGGAGGCTGTTGTTGTCAACAACCGAAAGTCGGCGCAGCAAGCGGTGATCAGTGTAGGCGACTGCACAATCACTTCGAAGCGCTCCGTCAAACACTTGGGGGTGATGATCGACGACAAGCTTACCTTCGGTAGCCATGTCGATTATGCCTGCAAGAGAGCCTCCACAGCTATTGTGGCACTGTCCCGGATGATGTCCAATAGCTCTGCGGTGTACGCCAGCAAGCGTAAGCTTCTGGCCAGTGTCGCCTCGTCCATACTGAGGTATGGTGGCCCGGCTTGGGGCACGGCTTTGAGTACCGATAGCTACCGTAGCAAGCTAGAGAGTACTTATAGGCTAATGTGCCTGAGGGTTGCGAGCGCATACCGTACCGTGTCACACGATGCACTTTGTGTCATCACCGGTATGATGCCTATTGGTATCCTTATCATGGAAGACATAGAGTGCTTCGAAATGCGCGGCACAAGAGGCATACGCAGGACTGCCAGACTGGCCTCCATGGTCAAATGGCAGCGTGCGTGGGACAGTTCCACCAAGGGAGTGTGGACTCACAGGTTGATTCCGAGGTTAGATATCTGGGTCAATAGGCGCCATGGGGAACTAACATTCCACCTAACACAGGTCCTTTCGGGTCATGGATGCTTTAGACAATATCTACACCGTTTCGGTCATGCGGGTTCTCCCGAATGTCCAGTTTGTGCAGGTTTAGAGGAAACGGCGGAACACGTTTTGTTCGTGTGCCCGCGTTTCCGCACAATGCGTGACCGCATGTTTGCCACATGCGGTCGGGACACGAATCCGGACAATTTGGTCCAGAGGATGTGTGCAGACGAGTTTGGCTGGAATGCCGTTTCATCGGCTATCACCCACATCGTCTCGGAACTCCAAAGGAGGTGGCGTGTGGACTCGAGGAGTGACTAGTGCAGACGCTAATCAACAGGTGGTCCAAGGGTTCGCAGTCGGCTACGTAGGTCATACCGGTGCCCTACGGTCGAAATCGACCCTTACAGCGATTAAGTGGCCGCGGGGAGAACATCCTGGTAGCGCTGCTGTCGTGGCGCCGGCCTACTGGGTGGGTACGAGCCTCTGGTTGTTCGGGGCAGGTGGAGGCCCCTTCGTCAGCAATCCCAGCTCGTGCTAGCTGATAGGGCCTGAGCCTTCAGTAGGTCAAATTGCGAAGCCCGCAGTATCAGTTCTTGATACCTGCGGTGCAGCTGGGCGCGGGCTTAGTGGTCGACCCTGCCCGCCTTCAGCGGACAACGGGAGGGGAGGACCACCCGGGAAGCTGGCAATGCGCCAGCATGCTACCTTGGTGGACCCCCATAAGCGTGTCATCGATGTTCGTTGCTGCATGGCTACGCAGCTAACCTGGAGGATGCGATGTGCAGTAGCCCCTCTCCGAAGCAATGCCTTCTTGGTGGTCCCGGAGAGACGAAGGGTTTGGCGGCAATGGAAATGGTTTAGTGGGTCGGGGGTGTAGTCCTGTTTACTGCTTGTACGTAGTAAATGGTCCCCAACCCCACACTCCCGGACCTCGGTCCGGAGTCTGTTGAGCAGATTATCCCCCCATTGCTTAGAAGGAAAAAAAAAAAAAAAAAAAAGACTGGAGCCTCTCAGATTGATATCCGAGCTGCCCCAGATGATGTGATGAGCATTGGCATCGCTGCCCACAATCAGCGAAAGGCCTTTTGTTACGCAGTGCACGATAACTCGTTTGAAGTCATCCGTTGGGGATGGTTCATCATGTGGTAAATATACCGAACAATAGACGTATTTCCTGTTGAGGTCACCAACAGAAACATCGATTGTGACAGCACATACATCTCTGGTAGTTAACTCAGAAATGAGTGTAGCAACGATTGCTTTATTAACGAGCACGCATGCGCGGGGCATGGTGCGCGAGTTTGCCATTTCAAGCTTGCTAAAAGTAGCAAAACCTGGGTCCACAAGGTTACCTAGATAGAAGTTCCCTCTACGAAAGTAGGGTTCTTGAACTAGCGCCACTTGGGCTGCACCATTTTGCATGAGTCTGCAAAGATTGATTGTTGCTGTTCTTTTATGCTGAAGATTGATCTGAGCTAACCTAACCGTAGCCACTACCCAAACTAGGCAGGATTAAGCTTTTCGCAATCTCAGCACGAAAAAGACCAGCAACGAAAAAACCAGATCGGTATCTATTTAAAGTCGCCAAAGGCGAAAGAGCACAGAATACACTGTGTAAAACGCATAATGCGAATCCATATAGGTGATAATTTAAATTAAATGTCAACATATTCATAATCCCACCCTTATTAAGCCTCACGATAGAGACTGAAGAAGGGCAGCCGATTATCTCGGAGAAACACAAGGTCACCTGCACCATTGCTCCGGGTAGCACAGGAAGGACTCAATACTGTGGAGGGCGCCCTGGTACCCCACAGGCTCCGTTTGCGGTTAGGTTTTATTTAGACCCCCCTAACCATTCATTCTTAGGCACGGTACGCATCACACCATAAATTAGGGGTCACCTGTGAGGTGGACTTTTACCACCGGAACAGGCAGTCCGTAGTGTTAATTCTTAGCCAGTTGAAACAACCGCTACCGACACTACGCGGCTATCTAGGCTGCTCGAGAAAAGGAGGTTAATATTGATGATTAACTCCTGACGTGCCCAAGCAGCCAACCATTTGCGATTTGTTTTAGTTTTGAAACTGTTTGTCTATCATACCTACATCGCTTTGACAACAACTGTATTGTGGAAGAGTAAAGATGTGGGAAGGCTATCAACGTGTCGTTATCACTCAAGTGACGATATTACCACTACAGAGAGGTAGTAACACTCTAATATAAATTGACACTTATATTGAGCTGTTCGGTAATCCAATCTGCATGGCTATTAAATTAATTAACTCATTACGCGTGAAAGGGGTCTGCGTGGTCTGTGGGGATTTGAATTCTAAACTTGTAACCAACTCAGTTATTGGGTCACCAAGTGGCTCGGTAGCTTAGTTGGTAAATCGTTCGCCTAGCATACAAGAGTCGTGGGTTCAAATCCCAGCTGAGCACGCGGATTTTTTCATAATTTCACCCATAATTTGTCCATCTTTACCACGCGTAATGAGTTAATTAACTCAAAGGGCGATATTTTTTTATCATTTTACAAAATTTTTGGACATTTTTTCACAAGTTCTCAAAAAACTTTTTTTTTCTAATCATGTGGTGATATTGTTCACTGGCCACCAGGTTTCGCAGATATTGCGATGTTCTTTGGGGGACCGACATTCCCCATATAGTATGTCTTTGCCAGCCATTTTCTATTTCGTCAATTTCTAAAAAAAAAATGTGAGCTATACAAGGAGCTTCTCTAAAAAATATCATACAAATCGGTTGAGTTGTCTCCAAAGGTCACTCCCAGATCCTTCCTTATTCCATTAATTAACCCAATTTTCTGTCCATGACAACTTGGAGATGCAGAGGTATACTCAGTCTCCAGTAACAATGGTGGTCTTACTAACATTCCTTCCCTTCCCTGATGACCGTAAGAATGTGGCCGGTTCATTATTGACTTTCAAACTTTAAACTCTCGATTTGTGCACTTTGAGAATGATTTACTAATCTCAAGTCACATTCACTTATGCACGTCAAGGTGAGCCAAGATTCTGCTGTCACGAACTGACACTGTGAGCCCGGATCATAAACAATGGATCATATCATATCAAGGTTATTGACAAAAGAGCTTAATTGATCGCAACATTTTATTGCATATCATCAGAGGTGACAAAAAATCGAACGAGAATCAATTCATGCTCATTAAAAAGTTATGCCACGACGGCAGCTTTTATTCCGGTTGAATATGAAGATTTAAAAACGCATCTTTGTCCTTCTCCCGACAAATTAAATGCATAGAAAACAGTGGCCCATTTTCCATGTTTGTCCTGAGAGATCGAAGATGTACAACAAAAGAAAACTAGCGATTTTCATCAAGTCTGCCTTGATTGCCGTTGAAGTTATCATGCAGTTTGGAACAACTTTGTATTGCTGTTTGCGTTTGACGTGCAAATCTTGTTGAATTTGCCTTCGAATGCTGTAACACAAAGTAATCAAAGGATACTTAGCAACCATGATCCATATCACCGCCAACCTAGCATAGAAAATCAAAAATTTGACTTCACCTTTCTTGTGAAAAATCTTACCGCGTTTGGTATTCCCGCATTTGATATTTGCGATTCAAACGCACACAACAATATCATATTTCGTGTGTAATATCTGTGGCTCCCTCCCAGGTCACACTTTCGTCAATGTATTGTTTCGAAAAGCGAATGACTGAACATGGGAAAAAAATCTGTAGCCTGAGCTGTTTACTTGAATTATGGTTACTGTCCCCCAAGAGTTTTCGGAACATCTCCGGATCCAGATAATCAATGTTAAAAACAGACTCAGATTTTAAAATTGGAAGTGTTTTTAAGAACCTTTTAAAAAATGGTGCAAAAATATCGAAAAACAAAAAAGTTATTGTGGTTTCAATAATTTGTTGTACAAATATATGCTACTGAGAGACATGTTAAGGAACATGAACTTAGAAGAAAAGTCCCTTTGTGCGTTTTGAAGTGAAAGATTTGGCGATACTTTTTTATGGAAAAATATTATTCTAACCGGACACGCCGTCCGTAGAATATGAATTGAGTATGTGTGTGCCCCGAATTGAATTTCCCGCTTAGGCTTAGAAACGTCACCGTGGTCGAAATACTGACGACCTACCGGCAAGGCCAGAAGAAGACCTATATTGGGAATCAAGTATGCTAATGTTCTTCGAGAGGTTACGTTCGACTGCGCACAGAATGCAGCATTCGATTTGGCGAAAGTGGCTTCGAATCCGACGTTGCAGCTCTCATGTCGGCATCGATTATTGCCCTATCTCGTCCGTTAGGATAACGATAAGCAACCAGGGATTGAGTTCAGTTCGCCGGTTTTGCCGGTGAGTAACGAACAGGTGGGTCACATACGTGTGATGAAACAGAATATCTGATCAAGGGTGCAGTTTGCACGTCGTGGTTCATTTCCGAACGGTTGTAGCGGATCTAGCTAGCCAATGGTGGACTGCATTGAGTTGTTAAATCTCTGAACTACTTGTGTATTTTATTTTTGATGCAGAATTAAGCATGGTCTCTATCCTACTCTACTAGATAACAATATGGAATCGCTTCAACGAGTTTTGAAACACTCGTAGTGACTATTGCAACACCCTTACGCTTACCGGCGATTCGAAACTTTGTGTGGTGTCGAAATATTGAAATATAGTATGGCAATACTTAGTGAAGCGGTTCCATAGTTGTGGCGGGTGTTGTATATTCTTAATTGCAGAGGACTACCGTTAAATTCATACAATATGGATTCTTAAAACTATCGGTAACACATATTATTTTATTTTTTTTTTATTATTATCCTTATCTTTATAAATATAAGAAGATTTTAAATTTAATATGGAGAGGAATGGCAATAATTGAATCAAATTATTCCAGCAAACTATATCCAAGTAATTACTACTTAATTTATTTCCAACCGGATGACGGTTCTAGTTTTAAACTGCTGATACGTAGTTAAAATCGAACTTTTATGGAATACGGAGAGTCTCATCACAAAGCTCCTCCCGTGTATCATCTCCCATCCTATCTCGTCCATCGTTAAGTCAAAACTTCCCATCTAATTTTATGTTTTTTTTTTGTTCGATCTCACTCCGCACTCCACACCACTGCCACCTGCTCCCAAACTCATTTGTCCGTTGTTGCTCATCGGCCTGGAAATTAGTTCGTAATTAATTTTTAAGGAATTCATCTAAATTCTAATGAGGTTTCGCCCGTGCGCATTTTTCTTGTTTCCACTTTTTTTTTTTTTGGCGTGAGGATTTTGAGTCGTGACCCTGAATGCGGGGACTTGATTTTTCTTAGGCGGACCACTGGAAGCGGTGTGCTGGTGGCGTCCCGTTGCTTTGGTGCTCTTGTTCTCCCTGTCGAGAGCTGGAGTGCGTGTGTTCAAACGCATGCGGCCAAGGCTTACCTCAGAGTTCGAAGAAATTGATGATTGATGATCGCCTGCTGAAGGCGCTTGTTGTCTATTTATTTTTGGGAAGATGGGTTCCGTTCAGTTACCTTTCTTAAAGGTCGTTTTAACGCGGAAAATCAGCTCTATTGCTAAACTGGAGCATTTACTTCTAACAGGTTTGGTGACTAACATTTTGTAGAAAAAAAAATTCAGATCTCATTCAAGTTGAATCGATTCCAACCTCTTGATTAGTTGTTTATGTTACGAAACCTGCCACCCCTAAGTGGTTGCTCAGAAGGATGGACTTGGCCGAAGTAGTGTGTGGAGTTGTACCTAATTATGCGAAGTTCATTCATCATTCACTCGTGTGCTTAGAACTTTGCTAATCATGGTTGTAACAAATGAAGTAACAATTAATTATTTGCAGTAAATCATAGAGGTAGTCAGGATTTCACCCAGGTAAGGGGGAGGGGTGATCAAGCGACCTCAAGAATTCACGTATTTCACGGAAGACAATCATTATACTCATTATAAGCGATGGGCGATTTTGAATCGATGTTCCGTACATCGAATTTTTCGTTCCGATTAATCGATTTTTTGAAACACTCAAAATCGAGTGAATCGATTATCTTCATTCGATTTTTGTTTCGATTCAAAGGGATGTACTTGATTAGAATTTCATAATGATTTAATGAACCATGAACCTAGTTTTGAACCAGTCTTGAAGCGCTCAATGTATAATTAACAATTTCAAACGTTGTATATTTCAAAGAATGGATTAATCAAAAGTAACTGCATTTGGTCTTATTTTGAGAGCTTGTTTTTGTAAATTTTTATGTGTGCTTAAAAATAGAATCGATTCGAGAACATCGATTCAAATGATTCGATTTAATCGGCGAATCGATTCGACATATCGAATTTGAATCGATTCAGTAACATCGATGTTCTGGTTAAAATTGCCCATCGCTTATACACCCTTTTTACATGACTATTCTGCATAACATGACGTTAATCTTTGAAGGACATTCCTTTCTCATTCATAGTGAGCAAAGTGGAGCCTGCAACGCATCTTGGTTCAAATTGTTGGTTGATTGACTGGTCTATTTAATGCCTTGTAAAATTTTAGATTGGAAGAAGCCTGAAGATTCGGTTGGTAGAGTTTCTACTGACCGGAGTTTTTAGTTTAGTTGCCTGAAAAATCAAGCTTGCGATTCCCTGCTCATTTAAAAAAATTAAGTTTCAAAATATGGTTCTTTTTTGACCTATTTTTTTATATGTCGTATTTTTTCTACTACAGTTTGCGTTTGTTTTCTATTTCTTATCAGCAAAAAATATTACATGAATTGATTGTTAAAAAAATATCAAACTTTATCAATAACTCGAGAACAGTTGGCTGTGGAATGCCAACATGCCAAGTCGCTAGTACGTCACAGTTAAAAGTAAGATTGCGGTGCCACCTTATCGGACGATTTGCGAACTTTCCGTTTGTCAGTAGATGGTTCTCGTTGTTACAAAAAACTTTGCCGAAGACACCAAATTATTAATAAATTTGTCCCGCCATACTGCATCACTGACCCACAGGTCAATGATCTCTTTTCAGTGGAACTTATCTGGGGATTCTTAATAAAATGCATGGAAGAATAAATTCAAAAACTACATCAAGAATCTAAAAGTCAATTTCATATCACCAAAACTCCTACAGAGAATTATATAAATAAACAGCTACAAGGATTTCTTATACATACACTCCTGTGCATAAGTTTGGGTTCACCCCCCAAAAAAACATACAAAAGTGTTCAGTCCATATTACGGCCGGGATTACGCGTCCAATTGAAACCCTCTAAGCCGCATTCGAAAGGCAAAAAGTTATTCTTACTTCGTATGTATTTTTTACTTAAAGTTGGGCATTTTTTTAAATTATCGGACAGGTTTGGGCCGGAGGTTCTCCGATTTGCATGAAATTTTCACCAGAGGTAGAGCTAGAGAGCTAGTGGATACATGACCAAAAGTGAAATTCAAAAAAATTATAGTGGCCTATTTTCCCGGAAAACTCTAGATGAATTTTCACGATTTCTCTATATACCTCAAACTTTGAAAATTCATATCTCCTGAACTATGCATCGTAGAACGAAAGTTTTTTAGTGAAATCGAAAGGAAATTTTCTCAGCAATCTATTAAAAATATAAAAAGAAAAACATTTCTCGGAAAATTTTTCATCATGGAGAAAATTGTCGGAAAAATAGCGAAAAAACTATCGTCTGTATCATGAAAAATTTTCAAAAAAATATTTTTTGTTTCATTGATCCATACTCTAACTTTCGTCCATAGACGCCAAAGTGGTATCTTTTACCGTTTAGGCGACAGAACTGAAAAACCGATGACCACCCGCACGCTTCCCATAGGAAAATGTGTTCTATTGTGAGCCTCATAACCGTGCGCTAACGGCGGCAGTAATTTACACGCATTGTAAGTGTAACACAGTAAACCATCCTTTCCTTTCCAGTCAGAAGAAGCTTTTCGTCAATCGGACCACTCTCCATTGGTCAGTTGGGTGTTTTGTGTGCCCTTCATCAGCAACGTTATTTAGTATTAAAGCTAACAGCCTCTATGAAAGCCGCACGGGAAGTTCTTGTTACAATCAATCATTATGGTAATGTTTGAAGAATCAAATCTTAAGATCCACTTTCTTTGAAAACTTATGAATATATTGTTAACTAGTGGTCCCGGCAAACTTCGTCTTGCCATCAAGTAGGCTGTTCAAAAACGTTATGGATTGTCCAATACAAATTGACAGTTCCGATCACGCCCGTTTTTCGGAATTTCCCGATGAAAATACTGGGATTTTTATACACACAAACACGTCAGAACACTTGACTAACAAAACGGATATATAATCATTCAAATCCGTTGACCCGTTCGGAAGCCATTTCGTGACATACAAACACCATTCCATTTTTATTTAAATAGAAGATAGATATGTTGTTTCGGCCAGGACGTCTTTCCTACGTTGTGTTTTTTACGATACAACGGACGGCAAATCAAGCGAACGGCTAAACTTTAACAGATTTATTACCACTGAGAGGCAGCATGCCTACTCGGTGGAGAAACGAAAGAAACTACATTCTTACAAATTCAATGGGTGCGCCTTATATAGGCGCACGATACGGCCAGACAAAACATAAAATAATTATTCATTACGCGCGTACGCTTCTCAATACAATTTGGCGCGCTGTTGGGTTGGCGCCAACAGTAGAGGCTGCAAGCTGACTGGCAGTGGAATATTCCACAGCAGCCATCAATGGAATAATAGATAGCGTCCCTGAGTGTTATACAGTCGATTGATATTATATACATGCAAATACTATACTATATTCTTCCAAGAAACAATCAGAATTTACATCAAATATATCACTTTGTATAGAAAACAAAACTGAAAATTTATTCGCGCGCTTTTAGTTAATTATCTAATCATTTGATAAATTGAACAAAATTTGAAAAAAGCAAGAAAATTAAAAATAGCACTTTATGTATGCATAAATATCCTTTTTGCTTGGCAACTATATGATACTGAGCGTCAAGCATGGGAAACACCTACTCAGTTATTGTGTTTCCCTCACTCGCTTCCACGCACAGTCGGGAGCGAGAAAGCCGTTTTTTTAACCAAGCCGAACGTTTCAATTTCCAGTGCCCATTCTGTTTCTTCGGCGAGCACTAAGCGAAAAAAAAAAACGGCATCTGATCAGTCGAATGCAATACCTAAATTCGGACAAAGGACAAACATTTGAAAAGGGCCCAAGAGGTCTTGAGCTTTTTTTTCACCCCAACTTTTGCACGATGGCTTGAATGACTGTTTCATTGATTTTGAATAGTTTTCAGATTTTTCCGCAAAAAATCGTGAGTACTCTTTAAAGAATATAAGATATCGATCCTAATGACACTTTGTTTTAAAATTTTGGTCAATCCAATGCTGAGGAAATCAGCTATGTTTTTTCAGTAAGGGTATTCACTTAACAGCGTAAACCACTGCGTAAGTCATGCTAAATTGGTTATCTGAAATGTTTCATGAAATTGCGTACATAATCAATGCAACCTTTCAGTATGTTGAAAATCAATCGTAGAATGCTTTGGTGAAGTCTGTATTTCACTATGGGGATTTCAAACAAATAACAATACAATGTTCCGAAAAGGCTTTTATCCTAAAGACTGCAAGAAATTGTAAAAAAACAGGTTTAAATACAAGATGCTGAGTAAATTGAAGTGTACACTTGCATATAAAAAATTGCATGATGGCCATTCCTAGTCTACGTGGTTTCCGCTTACGTTGGTCTCGAGTCCAGTCAACGTTGTTGAACCGGGCATATTGATCTTTAGAGCATGACAGATAGGATATACAGATATTTAGTTTTGTTATGTATCTCCTAATAGTGAACCCTATTAAATATCTCAACGAAATCACAACCATTAATCTCCCAAGTTATGCACATATGAATATCATGGACATTCCCGTTTACACAATCACCATACACGCGCAAAAATATCCTGACTGACATAAAACAGTGCACTATCTTTCATTTACTGCTGTTTCATAGATCTGATTGTTATTTGAACAAATAATGAATGCATAAAGGTAAATTGAATAAAATTTAACCACGATAAACATTAGTTTTCAAGAGTTATCCTCCTTTGGTGGACAGTCTCAGGTGGACAGCAATTTCGAATTCGAACAACAAATTTTTGAGGATGGTTTGACGTTTTCAATGGATAACTAGATTATATTTCTTCGATTTGACATTGAAGAGAAGCAGAAAAGGAATATTTCATTTGAAATGTTTCAGTGCTAAATTTGCGCAGGATTTCATTTTACGCAGGTTTTAGTGAATACCCCTAGTGTGTTTTTGAAAAATGTCACAACTTTAAGTAGAAATTTAGTGTACAAAATTCAAAAAATGTTTTTGGAAAAATACATACGAAGTAAGAATAACAAAGAGTTTTTCGAATGCGGCTTAGAGAGTTTTATTTGGACGTGTAATCACAGAGATATGGACAGAAAATTTTTGTATGTTTTTAAGGGGTAAACCCAAACTTTTGCCCGGGAGTTTTCTTCTTCGAAACAGTATGTTTCGCAGGAGTTAGTTTCTCAAAAAGCTTCTGTACACACTCCAGAAATTATTTCAGGAATTCTTTTAAGGATATCTCTGAGAGCTCATTCCTAGACAAATCCATACGATATGTTTTCCTGTATGACATCAAATTACATCTTTTGAAGTACTTCTGGTTGAATTCTTGATTGTTTTATCGATGGAACTTTCAAAATTTTTCGAATTCTGGATTCTCGGGGTTATTTTTTAAAGAAGAGCGGTTCCATTTGAATTCGAATGTCGGTTTACTTTTGTATTTTTTGATTTGGCTGAAATTTGGCATATGCTTTCTTTATACCCAAAAATGCCTATTTGCATCATCGGTTCGCCATTTTTACCCTAGCGTTACTTTTGAGAAGGGCCTAAGAAAAAAAGCCTTAACAATTTTCAAAAAAATAAAACTCAGAAACTATTTGTCCGATCAGTTTGGTGTCTTCCGCAATGTTTTAGGTTATTGTTGGGACTACCTGGAAAAAATATACACTGTTATAAAAAATGTTGTATTTTTTATACATCGAAAATTAAGCTTAAAAATCAATTTTCTCAAAAATCGTATTTTTGATTTTTTTATATGTTATAGTAGACAAAAAATGAAGTCCTTTGCACAGTGGGTCAAGATGGAGAAATCATGCACAAAAAAGTTAAACACTGTGCAAAAGACTTTTTTGTCTACTTTAACATATAAAAAAATAAAAAAAAATCAAAAATACGATTTTTGAGAAAATTGATTTTTAAGCTTTATTTTCGATATATAAAAATTACAACATTTTTTTTACAAAATATATTGCTTTTCCAGATAGTCCCAACAATAACCTAAAACTTTGCGGAAGACTCCAAACTGATCGGACAAACCGTTTCTAAGTTATATTATAATGACCGAAAATTGAAAATTATATCATAATTTTGTATTACATTTTGCGTACTTTCATAAAATCGAGTTTAAAAATATTTAAAAAGTTTATTATGACCATTTTTCAACAAATTCACCTTTTTTCAAAAAATCATAACTTTTTTGTCCATGATTTCTCCATCTTGATCCACTATGCAAAAGACTTCATTTTTTGTCTACTTTAACATATAAAAAAATAAAAAAAATCAAAAATACGATTTTTGAGAAAATTGATTTTTAAGCTTTATTTTCGATACATAAAAATTACAACATTTTTTTTACAGTGTATAGTTTTTCCAGATAGTCCCAACAATAACCTAAAACATTGCGGAAGACTCCAAATTGATCGGACAAACCGTTTCTAAGTTATAATTTTTTGAAAATTATTAAGGATTTTTTTCTTAGGCCCTTCTCAAAAGTAAGGCTAGAGTCAAAATGGCGAGCCGATGATGCAAAAAGGCATTTTTGGGCATAAAGAAAGCATATGCAAAATTTCATCCAAATCAAAAAATATAAAAATGAAATTTGGGAAAAAAAGTCGTCATTTTCTGTGGAACCGCTCAGAAGTTTTCGAGAGAACCCCAGAAAGAATACTTGTATTAAATTCCTTTAAAAATATCCTATGAAATCCTCAAGAATTTCTTGAAAAAATTTCTGCAGGAATCGTCATAGCATCTTTTTTACCTGAAGATTGGAGATTCTGCTAGTGAAATTTCTGATCAAATCCTCGAAACATTTCTGGATTTCTTTGTCAATCTCAGCATTGTCTGGTAAAATCAAGCAGAATGATCATATAATATTGATTTTAATGTTGATTCTGCCGTAGTCTCAGAAGAAAAAAAAATATTTTT
The DNA here is from genome assembly GCF_002204515.2 of Aedes aegypti. Taxonomy (NCBI): domain Eukaryota; kingdom Metazoa; phylum Arthropoda; class Insecta; order Diptera; family Culicidae; genus Aedes; species Aedes aegypti. Next base: position 104,470 of record NW_018735489.1, on the reverse strand, counting down.
CTGTACAAATCGCTGAAGAAGTTCATGGGCGAAGTTCTATTCCTGAAGGAGAAAATCAATCAAAGATTTTTTTGATTAGTATAAGGCTAAAGGTGGGGAGAGGCAAGGGGTCGATGGGCCATATACGCCAGCCCCACAAATCGTGACTGAAATTATTTATCATTAAACTATAAAAGCTTAGTTTAAGGAATGAATAAAATTAGTAAACTTGGAACGAATCTAGATACCACAGTTCCAAGCAGACATTCGATTTTTTGCACGACGTTCGTTTTTTTGCCATGGTCAGCAGTCATTTTATTTTTCAGCCTTCATCCGCTACCGTCACCTCTGATACACAACACGAGCGGTAGAATGAACATCGAGAAACATAAAAAACTGTCAACTGTCGTCTGACACGATGACATTTGCATGTATCAAAAGTTTTGCAAAAAATCAGGCATATCTGATCATAAACAACATGAATAGTTTGATCTTGCTTAATATGTCATACATACAGTGAATGCAGCGCCTTTTGCGAAAAATGACAGCAATAAACAAAACCGTAACGTTTTCTGGCGAAGCTATCATGGTCAGAGGCATTTTATTGACATTTTTCTTTCCAACATTCGTTTGATCGCCCGTGTTGTGAACGTTTGAGGAAAGCGCTGTCGCAAAGCGCATATCAGCAAAAACGTGTCGACTACCGTGATTGGCTTACAACACTGGTCATGATTAATTTTAAAACAATTTTCGTATTTTGACATGAAATCTTCTTCTGAATAATCGAAAACATTTATGAGTAATACATTTACAAAAACTGTAAACATATTCGTTATTTGTTTGTTTTTTAACGAATGAGAAATGTTTGAAATCTCACCTCTTCGAGGGGAAGACATTGGGTCAAATAAACAAGAATTGATTCGCAATAAGATCAAATGAAGGAAATCGTATTTTGTTCAAGTTTCATGAACCTCTCCGACCACAATTCATATGATGGACATAATTGTGAGATATTGAAATAGTTTTAATCCACCTCAAAGTGAGATTGAGTGACAATTTAAAAAGGCATTTTTTCGAGGATGAAAAAAATTACTCCTAGCTTTCAGTATCTTATATCTTGGTGATAGCTGTTGAAAACTGTAAGGAATATTTTATTAAAATTATACATATGAATATTTACAATATTTGCTGGAATATATCAGGCCATGTTTTGGCCCAATGTCACTCCAGATAACCCCAGATGCGATTTGGAGAATAAGGCAAAACAAACTGAAAGCAATATACTGGCACACAATATTTCAATTTTAATGAAAGAGATTCAATTGATTCCACGACATCGAAAAATATTAAGAATAACTAATAAACGATGTAGATAAAAAATTGAGATGTCATCCATTTATAAAAAATCTTAACTAACTGCTTAAATATTACAAATATCTGTTCTATATTTTTGTTTATGTTGAATCAGTATGGGTGTTACAACATTTATTTCTAGTAGAGTACCGTTTTGACTCATATTCCGAACACTTAAGGCCAACAGTGGCTTCAAATGCGTCTGATAGGCATAAATTATCGGATATTCGTGTAAATTTTAATATCTTCGCAAAGTCTAACTAGTAGCTGTTGGGTGTGCGTAAAATAGCTTGTTTGAACTTGTTTAGTATTGTTTTTACGTAAAAGTTTGGAACAACATTTTGATTCAAATGCCGAGCACTCTGCCTTATATTTCGAACACATTGATTCAAATTCCGAACAGCATGAATAAAACGTATTCAAATGAATATTTTCGCAAATAAAATTATTTGAGCTAGTTTTATTGACTTCGAACCAGAGAATCATCACTACTCCCCAGGTATAAAATAGATTTGAAGACGTTTAAATCGAGTTGTAAATGACTGACATTTTTTGATAATTTGGTGACATATTTCAGCGAAACATTTCAATCAAATCGCCATATAAAAACCGAGTGTTCGGAATATGAGTCTGTTCAGAATTTGAGACAAAACGGAACATCGAAAAGATAAGTGGACATTTTTTATATATAAAAATCAAGAATAAAATATATGAAATAACAAAATAAAAAGAAAAGCTTCGAATGAATGCTGCCAACGATTAAAAGACCTTTAAAAATACGATTTTAACGTGTAGAACATCTAACATAACGTGTGAATCTGCAACAAATATATAAAATAGGATGTTAGTTCCGAAACTTCTCGTTTCTATGTTTAGTAGTAAGTTCGACAGTAACTCATTTCTATATTACATTAATGAGGGTTTTAAAGCAATTTTTAACTGAAAAAACCCTCAACCCTGAACATTGTGGCTCTCTAGCAGCAATTTCTAAAATAATACTTTGAGGAATAACGAACGATACCCAAAGCAAACAAATGGACGAGTTAATGTTCAAGGAATAAAAGAAAACAAATCTTGGTTCCGATTTTTGGGTGTAGCTCCTGACCAAGTTCGAGACAGAATGCGTGAGAAAATATCTTAGGAAATATACAGAAGAATTTCCGATGGTGTCATTTTAGACGAATCCTTAGAGGAATCTCTGTATTTTCTAGTTTATTCTTTGCTAGAACTCTTCAAAAAATTCATGAAACAATTGCTTTGCATGAAAGAAATTTCTGGCAAGATTCCGAAGTTGCATTTCATGTAATACTTTAAGGTATTGCTGAATACTCGTTGAAGTTCAAGGTATTCCAAGGAACGATGTCTGGAAATAAACCCTGCAGAGTTTATTGAAAAAATGCGTTGAAAATCATGAGAAAAACATATTAAGGAATCTCCGAAGGAATAACAGGGGATTAATTATGAAATTATTGAACTTATGTGCTATTCAAATAGTTTTCAAACTACCATCGTTGCGGGTGAGAATGGGTCAAAAAACAATATGTACGAATAATTTATTGAATAACTTTTGCAATTTAACTCCAGTAAACTTCAAATTTGGTGTGTATGTACATTAGACAGTTTCACAAAAATCAAAATTTCTGGGATTCAACCAGTCACCCCAAGTCCTAGTTGCAATACTAAAACAAACTACCAGACAAATTTTCATCCAATTTGGAGAAGATTACGAGGTGCCTCAAGTCGAAATTGTGTTTTTTGGCTATTTTTTACATTCAAAAAATTCTACCGAGAATTTGGAAAAATGAAAATCAAAATAAATACCACTGGTTGAACGTAATATTAGTACTTTACAACTTTTGAGAACACTGTATGCCGATTAGAGATGGTTTTGACCTCATAAAATTGATTTCTGTTCATTAAAGTACCTGTAAAACATACATTTCTTTTTATTTTTTGTTCTACGAGATTCTTAACCTCATGCCTAATCATAAAAGTTCAATCGTAGTATCATTCCTTTGTCATTTCTGAACATTATTGTAGTACATCATTTTTGTATCCGAATTACAGATAAATTGTAAAAAATCGTCGGAAATACGACATTCCTCATTCCCCTGCATTTAGAGCTGCTGCTAAATGGCGCAATTGCTGACATGTTACAAAATTGAACATAGTAGCTTTGCTTTTTCAATGATGGATGATGATTGAAGAAAACATCTAGCAAATGTCATCAACGCAGTCGTGTTTCAAACAACATTCCCATTTGATGCCAAGCAATAACATATGTGATATAGCCCCGAGGTCAAGCTTCTCGACTACTGATCTTGAGGATCAGAGTTTGATTCTTTTTTTCGAGTGAAACCAATGTTTATTATATGCAGCATAGAAAAAGGACTAAAGGCGCAAATCATTACTTGAGCATTTCTCTCCATTCACTTAGGAGTGGCAGATTTTTGTGAGTTCTATTGATTAAGACTCAGCCACAAGATACACTTTTGAACAATAAATCGTGATGAAATTTGTTGGCCTCAAGTCATTTGGTCCATTGCAAAAAAACACTCTATATGAACTCGCGTAATCAAACTCTGATCCTCAAGATCAGTAGTCGAGAAGCTTAACCTCGGGGCTATATCACATATGTAAATGCTTGGCATCGAATGCGAATGTTGTTTGAAACACGACTGCGTTGATGACATTTGCTAGATGTTTTCTTTAATCATCATCCATCATTGAAAAAGCAAAGCTACTATGTTCAATTTTGTAACATGTCAGCAATTGCGCCATTTAGCAGCAGCTCTAAATGCAGGGGAATGAGGAATGTCGTATTTCCGACGATTTTTTACAATTTATCTGTAATTCGGATACAAAAATGATGTACTACAATAATGTTCAGAAACGACAAAGGAATGATACTACGATTGAACTTTTATGATTAGGCATGTGGTTTAGAATCTCGTAGAACAAAAACTGTAGAGAAATATATGTTTTGCAGGTACTTAAATTAACAGTAATCAATTTTATGAGGTCAAAACCATCTCTAATCGGCATACAGTGTTCTCAAAAGTTGTAAAGTACTAATAATACGTTCAACTAGTGGTATTCATTCTGATTTTCATTTTTCCAAATTCTTGTTAGAATTTTTTGAATGTAAAAAATAGCCAAAAAACACAATTTCGACTTGAGGCACCTCCTAATCTTCTCCAAATTGGATGAAAATTTGTCTGGTAGTTTGTTTTAGTATTGCAACTAGGACTTGAGGGTGACTGGTTGAATCCCAGAAATTTTGATTTTTGTGAAACTGTCTAATGTACATTGTAATGTACCATTTAACAACTGTCCAAAAAATTAAAGGAAAATATTTATTCACTGCGGCACAACAAGTGAATGAAAAATTACCCAATCTCACCCCATAGAGGGGGTGACATTGAGTCACTGTACTTGAAATAACTTGTTTTTGAGAATATGATTGCAAAACCATTCACAGCGGAAAAAAAATGATGAAATACGATGCAAACAAGACGAAATGACATCTAAGATGTTTCACAAGTATGATAACACCACTTAAAAGAACGATTATAGCAAAAAATTCAAGAGCTGTGAGAAAACATATGCAAAACCAGCATTTCCACAAATTTTCTTGCTTTTCTTCTCGAATTGTCTTCAATGTCTCATCTCCATTGCCATAAAGCCTATTTAGTTTCCCCAAAGGTTTACAGAAACAGTGATTATTTTAAATCTGCGCAAATAGTTAAATTTCGGTGCAACATTCCACGATCAATACATTTTTGGCATATTTTGACGTTATAATCCCGGTATTTCAGCGATCCAACCAGGGACGAAAAAAATCATGCTCACTATACTCAATTCACTGACATTTATGCCACCATCAAAGTAACCGCACCACCACCAATATGATTGCACCAATGAAGATGGCACAAAAGTAGATGAAAAAACAAACAACGATGGGGACGGACCTGGTGTAGTGGTTAGAACACTCGCCTCTCACGCCGAGGACCTGGGATCGAATCCCATCCCCGACATAGTCACTTATGACGTAAAAAGTTATAGTGACGACTTCCTTCGGAAGGGAAGTAAAGCCGTTGGTCCCGAGATGAACTAGCCTAGGGCTAAAAATCTCGTTAATAAAGTCAAACCAACCAACCAACAAACAACGATGCCCGTACGTCGCTGGTATTTTTGATTATCAGAAGCAGAAGAGTGTCAGTTTTAGAAAATTGATTATCATTGAGGTTCATACTAATTAAAAAATATGCTGCTATACGGGTAATGAACGATCCGATGCACATAATTGATGATGTTGACACGACTTTACTGTGCTTTGTGCAAAAATTACAACTTCCCGAAGCGGAATGTAAAAAAGTCAAGCTATCCAGAATGAATATCATTTTTTGCTTCCGATGATCATAATGCGGTTGAGTATCAGCAGGGTAAAAGCAAACTGACAATCTTGCGGCAAGCGCTTTGCCAATCTTTGTTGTGTTGTCAAAGCGAAGATAAAAACAAATAAAAATCAACGAAGATTCTACCCAGCAAGTATCAATGTAGGCGAGGGTAGATTGAGTATTTTCGTCCCTGGATCCAACTCATATGTCCTTCCGTGAGATTATTTTGAGAAATTTGCCCTGGTGCTTAACTTTTTAACCGATAGTGTGAAAGTTTTCAAATTTTGTGATAATGAAATTGAGTATGTTTGTAGTGCATTGCCAAAATTTCATGCCAATTGCATATGGAAACAAAGTTACAGCCAGCCAAAGATAAGCACTTTGTATGAAAATCGGCTTTTACTACTATTATTCTGAACACAACTGTATTTCGTCAGCGATCGAAGTGCAGCCCTTGTGTTACTTTATACACGCTCTTCGGTCACGTAATTCTGCTTCATGTGCCGATTTGGATGTTTACTGGCCTTATACGATTAATATCCTACCCTGACAAGGATGAACTGTAATTTTTGAATGTTGGCGTTGGATCAAAAGACTGGATAGGCTTAACGCATCTTAACACCTTGCTGCGCAGCTGACGACGTTTCCTGGTTCCAGTTGTATCGTAGGTCCGCTGATTCCTTTCCACACTCAGGGTTTCTATGTAGGTTTAGAACATTTAACGTTGCTGTTGGCATCTTCAGTACTTTAGCCAACAGGGAACTTGATCGAGCCTGATTTTCCAATTGTATATACAATAGCACAATACAGTATATCGTATGTATATTGAGTTCCATTTGACGTTAAGGCCGCACGGGACTTCATTATAATCACCATATCCATTTGAAGAAGCAAATCTCAAGTACCACTCCATATATCATTGTGAAAAAATATCATATAATTCTATATATGTAGTGCACAACCCATAAAATTTTGAGCCTCATCGGTTCACTATAACTCGAGATTTGCTTCTGCAAAGTTTTGATGAAAATTGTTAGAGTGAGACAAAAGATGAGAGGTTGGATCATACAAATAAAATGAAGAATTATTTACAACAAACGACAAATTTCATCAATTTCAACTACATTCAATTCAGTCGGCCAGCTGATTCACGACACGGACATCAGCTTTGGTTGGGCGCCAAATATTCGTAAGTACTGTCAAATGAGTTAATTGCATATTATGTTAGTTAGTGATGACTTGGTATTTGAATTTGATGTGAAAAAACTCATCTCCCAAAGTAGTCATTGATCTAAGATTTTTATCGATTCGTTTTCATCTATACACATCAGACTTAAGAGGGCAGGATCCGTCATTGATTTCGGAATTTTCAAAAGCAGTTTTTTTCGTTCAAAATGAAGAAAATTTACAGGAAAATGTGTTCACTGTATTCTATTCTCCAAACGCAATACCGTGAACACTTATTCGTCGAATAATTTTCAGTTTTGAACAGAAAAACTGCTTTTGAAGTTTCGATGATGACGATGATTACGATGACGGAGCGTTGAGCGTTAAACCGCAATCAGAAATTTACACCTGTTCTTTATGACGACGCCTAACCTTTGACGGTCAGTTTTTTTCTCGTTTCTTTTCAAAGCAAAACTGATTAATGCAACGTATTTTTAATGATACAACATGTTTATTGCTTCTCTCATTCTCGCTCTCCGCAATGCCTAAGCAGCATCAGCAAAGAGAGAAAAAGTTTGCTATAAAAACTTATTCGAGCAGTTGAACAGCTAAAATTTCGTGCTCCTCACACAGCTATGCGAACTTTCGCATGTGGTAGTGAACACCACCACTATGAAGAATCATTTCGCTCTTCTCTTCTGACTCAACGAGCACTGAGCGAGCACATAAAATCTCCTACTCACCGGAGCAGAAAGACTTGGGGACTCGCATTCCTCTCTGTTTACTTCTTCGCCCCATCAAAAACTGCATTCAACGCCATGATGCCATGTTTTGGCTCTCCCCCATTTCGAGCACTCTCCAATTCTCATTCGAACAATATTTCTCACTCTCTCTGCAGCACCTTCTCCCGTACCATCCTGCCACCAGTCCCGGGCAAATCAAAGTCCCCGGAACCATCCGGACCAGGCCGCACTTCACTCGCAGCACTATGCTGATGATGATGTTGATGCTCAGAGGTTCAGCTGCAGAGCAGAGCTGCCGCTGCTGCTGCTACTCAGTAGGAGCCTTTTTCATGATACCGAGTTCCCGAGTCGACGTTAGCCAACGTTTCTGATGATGGTTCTGCTTCTGCTGCTGCGGCAGCAGCCAGGACGACTATTGGATGATGAGGCTGCGGCAGTGGAGCTGTTTGCACGCCAGCCACACCAACAAACACCAAAGCCAGAACCTGCGAAAAAGGAACAAAATTCTCAGTTTGCACCGAATGGTTTTCTCAAGCGGACGCGAGAAACGGGGCGGTTTCGCTAGAGTTGCGATTTTGACGTTTGTTTCGGGACGAAAACGGGTTGTTTTAGGCTAGAATTTGACTATTGAAGCAGGATAATCGGTTTGGAATTGACGGAATCGGACCGTAGTTGGAAGTAGGAGTGTGTAAACAGCGTATGGGCGAGTCGAAGAAGTAAGCCTTAAACGTTCTTTAGGACTTTACGGATGCGTCGGTCTTATGAATTATTTCGGAGCAGAGCTCCCCGAGACGTGCCATCCTGGTGAGGTTCATAGTCGTGTTTTTGCCGTGTCGTGCCTTTTACAGTTTGAAGGCGGGGGTGTTGGGAGTGGAACTGCTCGGGAATGCAAGAAGAGGAGCACAGAAAAAGATAAATAAAGTGATCTGAAAGGGGAGCAATCGACTCCGTAGCTAGACGAAGAATCAGAATTCATAAGCGAAAATAGTAAGAAACATGAAAAATTATGCAATTATATAATAAAGAAGTTCAAGATATTGCCTTCTATGTTTTATGTGAGAGCATTCAATAAACCACAGGTATCAGAAGACCGGCTCCAGAGGCACGTTCCCCGTCAAATGTGTGATTTGGGTCATCATTATATTTGAAACCAGAATTGGGAAAACTCATGAGAATTACACTACAGTAGCCAAGCAAAGCAAATCACAATCAATGAAAGCAGTGAAACTCACGCCTATTGCTGCTGTGGGAAAAATGCCTCAAAAATCAGCTGTTAAGGCCCAACATAAATTGAATTATTTCTTGACATTAAGGTGAAGATAAAACAAAGCCAAACTTCAAATTTTCAAAAGCACAAATCTGGAGAATCGAACATGCGTTTGAGCTGAAAATTTAATCGATTAGTCATCACCAGCTAGTGACCAATCGATTAAGTTTTCAGCTCAAACGGGTGTTCGGCTCTCTAGATTTGTGCTCTTGAAAATTTGAGGTTTGGCTTCGTTTTATCTTCACCTTAAATACAGTTATCACTCCAACAATGGATCATTAAAGGTAACTCTTCCGGCACTTACCGCATCAAAACAGCGGCGTCATCGTATATGAGATTTAACATTGTGTGCTGCCACAGTTTTAAATACTATATATAGTGGTGCCGTTGTTTTGATGCGGTGAGTGTCGAAAGAGTTACCGTCAATATTGTATTGACAATGGATCATTGAAGGTAGTTTTTGTCAGTGCTCATCGCATCAAAACAAAGGCGCCACTGTATATGGGATTTAACATTGTGAAAGCATTGCTGTTCTGTCAAACACACAAGACTACGGTGGCGCTATCTATGCTTGTAATAGCGCTCGTATTGGTTTATTTCAATTATACATTGAAAAGTGTCTAAACCTGGAGGAAATTTTTAAACGCCACATGTGGAGTCATGGTACTAAACATTACCGCATGGATGCTAAATTCATGACTTGCGGAGGTTCTTCTCATGCTAAGGACTCCTTTCCTGTGAAGGAAGATACCAAAAAGTTGTATGCGCAAATTGCGGAGGCAATCATAAGTTTAGCTTTTGGCATTGCCCTTCGCGTAACCGAATCGTCGAGGCTCGTACCATGCAGATAAACTGTAACGTTTTACGCTCCCATAATTCCACAGGCAGAATCTCCAATGATGTTAACTTTTCAGTTAACGACCGCTTGTTTAGGATCCATATCCATCAGGTTAATATAATGATTATAAATCATGCTCATTCACCAACTTATTTTCTTCCATTGGGTAGCCGTTCGCATCTTTTTATTACGAATGGATATACCCAAGGAAAATCCTATTCCGATATTGTAGCAGGCAGTTTCGGATCGTCAACTAAAATTTTCTTTCGCATCACAGGCAACTTCTACTACGTCTCTTCATTAACGGATTATATATAAAATATTTAATAAAATGTCTGCCTCTGATTTCGATTTCCAAAACCACCACAATATAGTTGAAGCAGTCTAAGTTGGTGTGAAATTTACTAATAAAATAGATATCGGAATACGTGTCTTCAACAGATCAAAATGATTTCCAAATGAAATTGGGATGCTAACAGCCAATAACATACATAGGGTAATTTTCCCATTATTGCGGTATTCCCTATTATTGCGGTATATGAATTAAACCCTCATTATCAATCGAAAACTCTATTTTCTATGGATATTATTGGTGATGATGAAAGCTTATAGTATTCCCAAGCTGTACCAGATGAATGCTTTAAAAATTAAACGATTTTGATCGTTGGAGGAACAGTTTTAAATGATGCATCAAGCCTATATTTTTAACCAGTCTCTCTATCTACGGGCGGCTTTACATAAGCTTAGTTTTTTTAAGTTTAGAACCAAAACAATTATATGCAGCGGGTATATCAGTTCAATTTGGATGTAGTTACATGATAGATATTGAATTTTGAATAAAAGTAATACCGCAATAATAAGACAATGAAAATAGCGTTTTGCGTATTATTGCGGTATCTGTAAATCTCATTCGAAAATTCGATATTTCAATAGTCATTTTAAATGTAATTGCTGGAAACATTAATTATATTATTAGGATACTAATTAGGGACATAAATTCGAGTTATTCATACATTTATTTAGTCAAACAAAAGATTTATGTTTATCTTTACACTGTAGTTCCTCTTATTAACAAATATTTTGCAAATAAGCACAATCTTTTACCGAAAAATCACGTAAACTGACTGAAAATCGGAACACATGTCAAAAATACGTTTAAAAACTGAGATATAAGATGATCGCAAGGAAGCAATCCTTTAAAAATTGTGTTGCTAGTGGAAAATATTTTTAAAAGCATAAAAATTGTAGGTTATACTTAAGTCAACAAATTCATTTCTTATATGGCGACTAGTGGTCTTAGATGGAAGAACCTTTTCTATTCACTTTAACATTGTCCACCTACGACGAAAGTGGAGACGAAACCGGCAGAAAATTATTCGATTCTGTTGATTTGTTTTCAAATCGTGACATAAAGTAATGAATTAGTTTTCCTCATTGATATGTCCAAAGTCACACAAACTGACAGTACCGTGCAGTGTCATTAACATGGAGGGAGCATAATTTCAATGCTCGAACATTGTGTGGTATTGAATGTACATTGAATGTAATAAAATCTATGGTTTTTGGTATACCGCAATAATAGGACGGCACTACCGAAATAATAGGACAAAATACCGCAATAATAGGACAGAGAAAGAGCTTCAGATTTATATCCAGAAAATGTATGTATAATTCCAAAAAATACTTTTTTACTTCACTATACTCCAGATAAAGGATAGTTTTAATAAGTTTAAATACTATAATATTTAGATTTTGGACACTGCAATACGATTTTAATTTCAACACCTTGCTTAAGTCCTCCATAATAGGACGGATACCCTATAGCAGTTATAACTGAAACTTATTTGAAACCTGAATCTAAACTCAAAAGAGATCCAAACTGTTTTGTTTATCGTAACAATTAACTTGATGGTACAAGTGGGGATTTGCAATCATCATTCATAGACGGCTCTCAACCCGATCCACTGATCCGGCTCTCATGAAAAGAACATGATGATTATCATTTTGAAAGACGACAATTAATTTTGAAACACAGCGTTGCCAACCTTCCAGATTTGTCTGGAATATTCCAGATTTTTGAGGCCCCACTTTACAATTTGTAAGGTTTTGTAAATATTTTGTAAGGTTCGCTATATACGACATAGAGAAGCAGACTTTTCCAGACAAATTTTCAAAATCTTCCAGATTTTTGAAAAATTGACTTGGCATCCCTGGTAACAGCTATTCAGCAGAAAATTCGAGAACTTTCGGAAAAAATCTTCTCTCTGATTCGTAGAATGATCTGAAACTTTTGAATTGTATCACAGCAGAAGAAACACTATAACAGCATTTTAAGTTGTAATTATTTGGGATTAGAAATCACAACAGCATTCAAGTTAAATGGAGCATGATAAGAGCAAAAATTTGGGCGATTTTACTGTTATCAGCAGGTACCATGCATGTGTTGATGTCGGGTAGATGAACTGGGGGTAATTTGCCCATTTAAAAAAATGGATAAAAATACTTCTCCTGAAATATTTAAATGTGTTTTTCTCGCGTAAAACGGTTTATGTTGTTTTCGTTGC
>NW_018735489.1:34772-92059 GCF_002204515.2 Aedes aegypti | reverse complement strand
GAAGAGAGATATGCCAGCCGAATTCGCCAATTATACCTTAGTGCAGCGTGAGTGGTAGCAAAAGCAGCAGTCGTTTAGTGATGGAAGTTTTTGAAAGCTTCCGTGAGATTCTTCCCCGGCCAAGAAGCTGTCGCCCGAATGGAATGTTCTCGCTGCTGTTGGTTGGCTCACGCTGCTGTCTTCTCGTCCCACAGGGAATCGGTGAAGGTGGATTCCCAGAAGCTCTTGGTGGGAGAGAAATTCCTGCCGCTGCGCTGCCGACTTCGGATCGTCAAGTCGCTTCGCCCGGTTGGTTGGTAGGCAGATACCAGTCAAGATCGATATCAGTTCACATTGATCATAGTTTAGGAATGGGGACCAGATACGAGAGCTGGCTGGCGGTTGAAGTTGCTCTAGTGACTTGGTTTCTTGTGGAGTGGATCGCTTTAATTGTTGGGATCAGAGGCGGACTTTCTCCTTTCGAGTAGAGCGGCCTTTTAAGATTTATGCCACTGATAGGATTTTACTGAGTCTATCACTCGGGTTATCCAGAGTAGATCTATTGATAGTTTGACTTCTGACTGGTTCTAAATACTTTCCGGCGGTTTTTGATGGAGTGAGGGAAGTTGAGGGGTCGCTTCAAGGAGCTATCAAAGTCACTCAGTAAATGAGGTTGATTCCGGATTATGGGCTTCAAAATACATTCTAATAATGTGTCCCTTGATCAAGGGCATTGGCGTAGGAACAGGGAGGGCCAGGGGGGCCTGGCCCCCTCCAGAATCATCCAGGCCTCTCCCCAGAATTTTTGACGATAGTGAAAAAAAAAATTACATATAGCAAAACTTTCTGAATCAATGTACATGACTCTTGATTTACACAAAAATCTTTTCAGTAGTTATGATGTTTTATGTTGCACAATCAAAGTGAGAAAACCTCACTTGTATTACACAGCATCAGCGTGGCGGTTCTGACTTCGGTGAATCGCGCGAAAATCGAAAGGTTTAATCGTCCAGCTGTCGATCGATTGGTTAGATTCTGTATTCTGATTACTCATGGTATTTGAGAATACCTAGCTCGAGGTATCTGGTGATTATGATTTCCTTTATGAGAATCAACTATCAACTCGTATAATGTCCGAAAAAAACAAATAACTAAAATATACACAAAATTAATAAAGCAATTTCTCAGACAATACATAGCTAAAAATTTTGTCGAAAACTAATGCTTAACTTTTAAGGAATACATATCGGCATGGTCAAGTTTTCTTCAGATGAATGGCAGAAATTTGACCTGGTATGAAAAATTGTAACCAAATTGAACAAAGCGTTTTATTCCAGCAATAAATTATCTCTTTGATGTTGATTTAATTTTTTAAGTATTTTTGCATAAATAACTATATATGCTTAAACTATATTATTTTTCCAAGAAAACCTATGGTTTCATAAATTATTTGATAAATTTCCAACAGTTTTGTAGCAAATTATTCCCAAAAACTTTTTGATATCTTTCATAGTATATTAGTATAACTAAATTCCTCAAGAAATATCGAAGAGTGGCTTCAGAACTTTTGCTATTCTCTTGAAAACTGGTCAAATAATATTTTGGGATTTGTTCATACTTTCAAAGCAAATTCCTTAATCCTTATTTTTCAATATGTCTCAAAACCAAAAATTCGTACGCTCATTTGAATTCAAATCACATAAAAATGGAAACCTCTAATTTTGAGCCAAAAAAATTAAGATTTTGAGGTGGCTCTAGCGATTTCAAGGTGAATTTTCAAGTTATGAAATATGACCTTCAGTGAAGTCTTCATAACTTTATTATTTTTCAACCAATTTTGAAGTTTGCGGAATTTGTCTAAAATTAAAACTAGTCTTAGTTAGAAGTAGTTTTCTCCAAGTTTTTCCTCTTTTGTCTAAAAAATCATTTTTGTTTTACTATAATTTTTGAAAACCTTACCGATTCTTAATATTTTTTCATGCTGCTCTTGAAGCAAATTTAGAAGGAATTTAATGGTGGGTACAACAAATTGATTTTAAAAATTGTTTTGGCTAACTGATTTAGCCATAATTGCCCGAAAACATGAATTTTCGTCGTAAATTATAATATTTTTCATATTTTTGTCAATTAAACGTTAATACGTAAGCTGAAACTGGTTTTTCTCATTTGTTTAACCTTCAAAAAGGTCCCAGAAGCAATTTTTCAAAAATTTTTATGACAAGAATTTTTTTGAAATTTTTAAAAATATATTAAAATTATGTTTTTGGTAGTTTTTGTTAAATAACTTAGTCAAATATTTATTAAATTAAATCTGTTGTATACACAATATGAAAACACCTAACTTAACTTCAAATGCATGTTAAAAGATCTGGAATCGAATGAGTCCTCATAAAGTTATGGACAAACAAATAAAGAGGAAAATTTGGATAAAACTACTTTTAACTAAGACTAGTTTTAATTTTAGACAAATGTTACGTTCCAAAAACTTTTCACAAAATTAGTTTTGAAAAGAATGATGCTAAGAGCTTCAAAATTGGTTAGAAAATAACAAAGTTATGAAGACTTCACTGACGATCATATTTCGTAACTTGAAAATTCACCATCAAATCGCTTGCGCTACCTCTAACCCTTAATATTTTGGCTCAAAATTTTAGGTTTCCATTTTTATGCGATTTGAATTCAAAAGAGCACACGAAGATATGGTTTTGAGACATTTCGAAAAAATTAGCCGCACCCTAGTGGACATCCATTTATTCTATGTCTACTTTTAATTAGCAAATTGATTTCCCGGATTTACCTAAAAATGCTAAGTAAATGAAAAGCCAAATTCAGTACTCTACCATATAATTCCACTAAAGTTTGTATCCTTTGGCAGATAAGCATATTGCGACCTCAGCTGTAAGGCCGTCTGCAGTGTCGTGTACTAGACTCGACATGAAAAAGGCTAATTAATCTTTCAAAACTTCAGTTTTCTCTCGCAATTCCTCCTTAAAATTATTGAATACTGGGGATATTTCGCTGAAAGCTCTACTAGAAATTCTTCTGTAAATTTGTTTACATAGTTTTCCCAAAAAAATATTATAAATGTTTTAGCAAATTTCATCAAAAGCTTTCTAGAAATTTTTCTTCAAATCCCCGGATTCCTTAACAAATTTTCAAAGTAACGCATAAGTTTCCTTAATAATAAAGTTCATTAAAACTTTGCATCACGAATTTTACCACAATAAATCTTCGGTACTGTAACAGCTCTTAAATAAAAAGGGATTGTCGCAATTTTCGCGCAATAAAACATTAAAAAAGTTTGTTTGGAATTTCTAAAGGTGGGGTTTTACATCAATATATTCACCGCAGTATTATGAAACTTGCGAGTTCATACGAAATATTATCTATAATTTTAGTTACAAATACTTTCAGTAAAAATTTCATCCGTTTTAAAAACCAATCATTTTCTAAAAAGAACAAGTATTTTTGTAGTTTCTACGGTTAAATTCTTGAATTTTACGGCAAGAATTTCGCATTTTTTTCCGAATTTCATTTAAGCTGCAATTATTCAAAAAAAATACCATCCAAGTAATTTCAAACCTTTTTTTTATGTTTCTTCTTAGTCAATCTGATAAAAAATGTCTTCGAAAAAGTCCCAAAAGAATTGTAATTGCGATTTAAAGAAAAAAATCTCTGGAAAAAACTTATATTTTTTTTGGAAGAATATTAGGGAAACAATAATAATAATTCTCTGAGACATCCCTGAACAAATTACACGGGAATCCTTGAAAATTTTTCGCGGAGTTTTTGTAAAAACAGTTGAACGTATTCCGTAAGGAACTTTATAGGAATGTAAGAATACTTCAAACATTTCTTAGTTAGACATTTTGAAAATAAGAAAATATGTTTCCGACAGAGTTTTGAAGGAATTCGGGATGTTGTTCATTGATTTTAGAGAAATAAAAAAAAATATCCGTAAAAAAATCAGATAGATCTACGGAGAAATTGTGAATAACATTTTTCCAGTTGAATTCTTTTTCATTGCTCATGAAAACTTTGTGGAATATTACGAGAACTCCTGTAAGAATCATTCATTTTATTTTGCAGGAAGTCTGTATAGTTTTTGCTGAGATTTTTCCAAACAATCCTATAGAGCAACTTGAGGAAGAATTTCAAAAGCAAAGTTGTAAAAACTGTTCGCAATCTTTCTGAATAATTTGTGGAATGTATCCTTACTTGGTGATCTTGAAGACATTTTTCGTGAGACCCCTAGAATTTTTTGTACTAGTTTTTTTTTTTGAAAAATCCTCAGTTATTCCCAAAACTCCTAGATAAATTTTTGATAAATAACTGGAAGATTCTTTAAACAAACCATTGAAATTTATACGTCATAAGTACGTAGCGGAGCTTACAGAAGAAATTATTTAAAGAATTTCTAATGTACTCGCTGGCGGAATTCTTCAAGAGATTTTTTAAGCAATTCGACAGAGATTCTTCGAGAATTTTTTGGTGATATCAGAATGCAGAGTCACTATTATTTTGCTGTCTAACTGCTACCAGAGTTAGACAGCAAAATAATAGTGACTTTAGTGACCAAAATGATCAAAATAGTACCCAAAAATTGACCTAAAAGTGACTTCAAAATTACAAGTATTAGTAATAATGCCTAGAAGTGAAAATACGTTCTACAGTGAAACCTCTATGAGTCGATGTTCCATGACTCGATATCGACTCATAGAACCATACTAGAAACAAAATTTTATGGTTATTAGGATGGTCTCTCAAAACAGCTCTCCAACGGATTTCTGTTCAATGACAAGATGTTTCCATGAGCCGATGGTTCATTCAATATTGACTTATGAACAACAACAAAAATCATATACATTAACGGTACTCGTGATAAAATGTTAAGGAAAATGCCTGTTCATGATGAACTTACTGGCAAAATTTCATTGAAGATTTTGAAGTAGAGGTGCAAAACGTAAGACTTAAAGCATTTCTCAACAAATCTGGAATAAATCGGTGGAAAAATGTTGGTTGTAGACAAAACTGGGTGAAAATAGTGAATATATTTCAAAGTAGGGTAGGTGTACCAATTATGGATGCAATATGTCAACAGTAGTAATAAAAATCAAGTTGTAATCGCGTTTCTAAAACGCAAGCATGACTTGTTGGTGTCAATTACTAGTTTAAAGCCTTGCGAATCTGTTGATTTAAACAGTTTTAGTACTAAATTGACTTTAAGATTCTAAAAATGGATTTTAAAAAGTGTTGTCTTTGTACCAATTATGGCAATAGCGTTCCTAGCATTCGACATAAAAGTGTACCAATTATGGACTATCGAATATTTGCACGAAATGAACTCAAACGCCATAAAGAGCGAATGATAATGCAACGCTGATATGTAATAAAGATATCGCTCATAAAATTCCCAAAAATTTCGGGTTAAATATATGTTAAATCAATTTTTTGCAATGGGTTCGAAAAAGAAGTCAAAATGTAGTGTAAATGCAAATTATGATACAAAACAGCATTAATGATCTCACATTACCTTTCCAGTGCCAATTTTTAACGAAAAAAGAAAGAAAATCCGAAAATCGAGTGTCGCTGAAAACCCCTCTCTATCATGAAATTAGCATCTTCGGCTCGCGAACGTTTTCGAACGTGTGATTGAAAAATCTTAGTAATTGAGTACAAAACATGAAGATAAAGCCTTACCGAACCGTCCCGTCGTGGAAGTCACCCGTAAAATAGCTTTACTTCTTTTATTTTACTGATCAAAAATGTAAACAAACCGCCTCCAGAGTATTGCCATAACTGGGCTCTCATACATTCTTTGTACCAGTTATCGACATAGTGGAAATAACACGATTTCCAACTTAAAACAGTATAATTGATTGCATACCAGCTAAATTTATTCATTTGTTCTCACTAGGTAACATACATTCATCGGTTGAAACAGTTTATCCGGATGAAAACATACATTTCGTAACGGAGGTCCCTTAGCCAACTGCTAAGAAGGTGACATATATGTGAGGCAAAATTTTCAAATGTTCATTTTTCGAAGCTTGTTGCACGAATGTTCTTTTCAAGGTTTAATTACAATCAAAAACAAATAGTTTAATCATTCCTGTGAATATAAGCCATTATAGTCTAGTGAAACAATAAGAAAAATCTCTTTTTGTTCCCACTATTGCCATAATTGGTACTATAGCCATAATTGGTACTTCTACCCTATATAAAACGGTCTACTATATAAAACTTAAAAAAACATGGAAATAATCTTGCATTATTTTTTTCTGATTGATTGAAACTTGAGATTTTTTTAACCTCACGGTAATAGGGCATGTCACGGTAATCATCCAAGAATATAAGACCATCCACTGGAGATAACACGATTTCCAACTTAAAACAGTATAATTGATTGCATACCAGCTAAATGTATTCATTTGTTCTCACTAGGTAACATACATTCATCGGTTGAAACAGTTTATCCGGATGAAAACATACATTTCGTAACGGAGGTCCCTTAGCCAACTGCTAAGAAGGTGACATATATGTGAGGCAAAATTTTCAAATGTTCATTTTTCGAAGCTTATTGCACGAATGTTCTTTTCAAGGTTTAGTTACCATCAAAAACAAATAGTTTAATCATTCCTGTGAATATAAGCCATTATAGTCTAGTGAAACAATAAGAAAAATCTCTTTTTGTTCCCACTATTGCCATAATTGGTACTATAGCCATAATTGGTACTTCTACCCTATTCTGAAAAAAAAAATCCTTACAGAATTACAAGTTCGAAAACGAACGAAAAATAAAACCTCAAGCTTAATTTGACAGAATTTCTGTTGAATTAAACCATTTCTTCCAAATAAACAACGATAACTAGAACACAACTGATTATTGGCAAACTCGAGACAAACCGAATGTATTGCATAAAGAATTAGAAAATGATTCCATGCATACTTAAAATATTTATATTTCAGTTGCTCTTTTCAATAACTAAATTAGGTTTTGAAAACAATCTGAAAATTACTGCAGAAAGTTCACTGGTAATTCATTCAGCACGTCTGTGTTAGATATTAGTCCTGCTTTGTTTCAAAATATTTCGGACATAAATTTCTTTCCGAAGTCGCTTCCTAAATCCTAAGTTTTTCCAGAATGTTCTCCAAAACTTTGCCCGGAAATTTTGTACATTTTCCGTTGGAAATGTCTATGGAATATTCACCTGAATTCTTCCAGAAAGTTAGCCGGGAGTCTTTTTTTACTTGAATCAAGAATCGTGACACTTTGATTTCAAAAATCACGCTATAATTGCCTTTATAATGATAAATATCTATTTATTTTTGATTATGTTTGAAGAGCTATCCTTGCCCTGAATTTCATTAACATCATATCACGGAAAAAAGTGACTTTAGTGACCATTTTCCTGCAAAAAGTGACTTTAGTGACTTTTTGTCGAAAATAGTGACTTGTTAGTGACCAGGTCGAAAAAAGTGACCAAGTCATTAAAAAGTTACAGGGCTGGTAGCCTGCAGAATGTCTAGGAATGATTTTTTCGTGGAAAGCCCAAGACGAACTCAGTTAAACTGGTAGCGGAGCTATTGGGAAAAGCACTGAAAGTACGAAAATAATTCATGAAGAAATTTCTATAGGAATTGTCAGAGAAATGCAGAAGACACATGGTTGAATACCTGAAAATTTCCTGGATGAATCACAAACGAAATTCCTTGTGATTTTTTTTGCTAGCCTTTTTGAAGAACTTTTGATTGGAATACAAAAAGAATGAATCATGTCGGTAGCGAAAATTGAAATTGTTAGAACTACGAAATTTGTGAAAATTATGATTAATGCGACCGACATTACTTTTAAAAAACAAGAATTTTCTAGGCCACCCCCCCCCCTAAGGCCCCCTATAGAAAAAAATCCTAGCTACGCCAATGGTCAAGGGTACAAGGGAAAGTCTCCAATTGATTTTGGGATTGAATCCTTAGAAAATTGAGAGATTCTTTCACTTGTCACTCTCTGTAACAATCATGATTTGCAGCACATCTGATCTGAATTGATTCCGCTAAAATTTATAAAGAGATAACTGCAGAAGCTTGCTGAGTTTTGAGACACAGCTCTGAATTTAAAGACCATTTCTTCCTTCAACAGTTAAGTAACAATCCCACATCCCACAGTCCGTAAACAAGAAAAAAGCAATTAAAACAAAAATCAGCGGCTTTTGTTTCAAGACGCGTGTGATTAATAGTTTACTGATGTCAAAGTACCTCTTCTTTAACTGTTGAATTTATGCCGTATGCTTAATCAAAATATGTTAATCATTCATTATTACTATCAATTTATAACGAAACTTATCCCCATTAAAATCCTACCTTTTTCGAGCACGCTTCCCGGCATGGCTCCATCACTGATTCCGTCGCTTTCCTTCCCTCTTTCACAGCCGTCGGTTTTGCCAGTGGTGGCAATTCCTCATACTGATGACCGCCATCAGCTGTCACCTTTCTATTCACCGTCGCTCCAGCAGATACGTCACCGTCATCTGCTGTGGTCGCTATTGCCGCGTGACCCACTGTGACCAATGTCAGTAAACAAACCATCAGGCCTCCGACCGAAGCAACTGACAGGTTGAACTTGATTGGCCCCATCACTGCTGACCACCGACCTCCACACGTGGGTTTGTGTCTTGTGTCTTCTTCCCGTACGATGCCCTCCTCTGTGCGATATCGATCTTAATCGCTGAGAATTTTTCTCCTTCGCGACTTCGATGTAGGTAAAGGACCAGACGAGAAAGCACACACGCGAAACCTGAGAGACCGTGAAAAATAATAATATACTCCTCGCGATCCGAAACAACAGGGGAAAAAACGGCACGGAGACCTCTGCCCGTTTCTGGTTGCTGCTCTCACATCACACACAGACGAAAATATTTCAAACTTCTTAATTATATAATTGCATCATTTTTCATGCTTCTTTCTCTTCTTCCGCTTATGAATTCTGATTCTTCTTCGACCAGCTCCGTCCAGACCGGATCGCTTCCCTTTCAGATCACTTTATTTATCTTTTTCTGTGCTTTTCTTCTTGCATTCGCGAGCTGCTCCACTCTTCGCAACACTTCTCAACGTCTCCCCGAACTGAAGGAGACACGACACGGCCTGAAAACACGACTATGAACCTCACCAGGATGGCAAGTCTCGGGGAATTCTGCTAGGAAATAATTTATTAATTCATACGACCGATGGATCCGTAGAGTACTGAACGTTAGAGTCTTACTTCCTCAATTCGTCCATTTGGTGGTTACACTCCTACTTCCAACTGTCCTATTTCAGATTGATTCTGTTAATTTTGAACCCTTAACTAACTTAGACAAATTTTATGAACAGCAAATCGAAGCAGCCCAAGCCCAAACTGTTCAATTTCAGTGAGAAAGCAAAGGATGGCGACAATCGGGGTCAGTATTTCTGAATCTGGTGGATTTATATGAGAGATCTTGAACCCCTTCAGTGAAATCAAGGTTTGTTGCCAAGTCGCAAAGAAAATAGACAGCCGAGTTTTTTTTTCGGAAACCCTTATCAGGTATCAGAAGGCCGGCTCCAGTGGTACGTTACCCACCAATTGGGAGATCAGTTTCATCGTCACATTGAGCTTATTGTGTATTTGGGCGAAAAAACTACCGGGAATCCGGAAATGAACCGGCGGAACCGAATTATAAAAAGACGCACACGAGCTATTAACTTCATTTAATTTCATTCTATTGTCTACCAGATGAGAAAGAAAAGGAGAAGAAGCCTCCTTGGCACCCGTCCCCCCGAATTCAGGCAAGGTTATCCCCAGAACAGGTTTTTTTTTTTTACAAGAATGCATTAAAGATTTCATAAGAACTTATCTTAACTTGTGAATTGCTTGAAGTCTCGAAGTCACAAATCACTCATCAGGCTTCCCGCTTCTAGAGGAAGCTGTTTCAAAAACTTTACAAACTATGTATTCAAAGCAGGTAAGTATAGCAAAGTGAGTAAAAACGAACTTTTAGAAGCTGCTGGTTTAAAAAGTTATGATATACCTCATCATGCAAAAACAATCACTGATTTTGTTCGACTTTGCCCATTTTCAAGCAACATTGAATAAAAAAGTATATTGATATTGAGCAAAATCTTGGATCTTATTTTATCTGTGTTTGCCATGAAAATGTCCCATTTTGCCGCATATACCCTAGGACAGGACGTGACAGCTCAACTAAGGCTGCCCCGTTGTTTTTCAGTCGATAACCTTTAAGATGCAAAAGCCAGTGCTACCAAAATCCTATTAAGGCAAATCTTGTAAATAAATTCAAATATCAAGGTTCATAATATGATAGTTTCTTGCACGTTTCATCCATTCAATGCAATAGTGGATGCTAGCTTTTTAAGAATCAGGTTTATTTTCATAACCGACGTCATTTTTTTTGAGAAAATTGACACATATTGCTATTTTGCTCTTAGTTTTTGTTTTGAATTTCTTTATTAGTATCATTCCAAACATTACATTCATTTCTTATATCTAGGTGTTCTGTGCTATTAGACAACACTATCATGCTAATTTGGTAAAACAAATTTAAGATTTTATTAACATTTCGTTAACAACATATTACATTTCATTTGCCGTAGGAGTTCAGATTGTTAACAGGTGAGTTGATTTCACCTGCTTATAAAAAAAACGCTTTGAATTTACTTAATCTTACTTAACCTAAACATATAACGCATTAATCGTGGCAATAGAAGATTGTGACGCTTTTTGCCTGAAATTATTAATACTTTTATTAGACATTTGTTCCAATGTTTCAACATTGGATATTCTATGTAACTCATTGGTACTATACCAGGGAGGAAGCTTCAGAATCAATTTCAAAATTTTATTTTGAATTCCCTGCAGAGCTTTTTTCCTCCCTGGGCTTGGGATTATATTTTCCAGGGAGCGATGAATTTTGATAATTGATCGCTGTTGTTAGTAGTTTTGATTAGATGTTGGGTAAATTTCAAAGCAATGGCAACCTTTTTATTACAAAATTTAGATTTTATCTTCTGACCTAAAGATTCTGGTTAAACTACTGTACTATGCAGTTGGGCTGCACTACGCTATCACTCATCAAAATTACTTTCACTTCGGGAAAATATAATTTCAAACTGGCGAGAAGATTACAGACTGAGGGTGGGTTAGGAGCACAATCAGTCCCTTGAATGTGCAATGTGGGGTAGTAATTGGGAATGCCATTGACGGTTTGTAATCTTCTACGAGGTTTTCGAAAACCAACAGGGCGCGTGCACCGGGTTGCGGATAGGAGCAAAGGGAGATCAATAGCATCTACCTAAAATAATAGAGCAAAAAGCCGTTCCATGATTAGGTAATGTTAAGCGATCTTCCATGGTGTTCTAGTACTATAAAATTCTTCACTCACTGGGAATTCTGGCCTTGATAATATCAATAGTGATAAAAACATAAAATAATACCTAATACTTAATAAGTACAATGTAGCTTTAATGTAGTAATAAATGAAATAAAATCAATTTTCTATACTTGACAAGGTTTTGAAGACAATCAATGAGTGAAAGAACTACCTATTAGAAAAGCCACATCAGCTAAGTCTATACATATACAAATGTTGGTCATAGGGTCATGGCGAGCATTCGATATGTATGTCTATGACTGATTCTGATCTAATAGGGGCACTAGAAGACCACGCGGACAATTTCGAAACAAATTATTTTTATACATCGGTCTTACGTTCCGAAAGGCTCAGCTATGCTGCAAAGTAATTTTATAAGTTATTCATTACTGCTGTTTAATTGTTTATAATTCTAACAAAACTACATAATTAACTCATTACTAATCACTGTTCCTATATTCTCTTTTTCTCTCCTTCTTATCTGTTGCATGATTATGAGCATCACTAATATAATGCATGAGCATGCACAATAAGAATAATTTCAGGATTGAAAGCAGTACATGGATACCTGGATAGAATAGCTTCGAAAAGGGCGCTCAAAATATAATATTTCTGGTCAGGGAAGTATTTCATCAAGGGTATGTAAAATTTTTCCATTATTAACACCTAGATCACACAAACAAATGAACTAATATCAAATATTTTTTAAATATTTTTATATAAATCAGCATCGTCAACCAGTGTAAAAACAGATAAAGTTTGTAAAGTTATCACCATCGATTAAATTGCGCTCTGTATAGTAATGTTCATTCAGTTTTCAAAATCTCCTAAAGCGTCGCATTGTGCCATCAGCAGCCCTTAGCATCACTCTCATATTGTTATTATTTTGTTGTTTATAAAATTTCTAGAAAGCGATCAGCATTTTTCTTACTTGTACAATGGCCGATCTATTTGGAATTTTAATAAGTCAAATCAAACTTCAAAACTCAAATTAAATTGCTTTCAGCACATTTACATTTTGCAGCATTAATCGCATTACTGTGTCAAGTCTTCTCCATTCCCTATACCCTACCCCAACCCTTCTTATCCTTTCCGATGGTGTTCAAGTGGTCCGCATAGACTATTACGGCCATTACCTATCCCTTACCCCGGCTTTGGACTGACTTGCGCTCTCATTGCCCCACCAAACGCTGCAAAATGAAAATGAAATGAAATTCCCTGCAGAGCTTTTTTCCTGGAATTACAACAGCTAGTCCATATTGGTACAGCATACAACATGGCTGGCCTGAAAATTTGTTTGAATATCAAAAGCTTGTTCTTAAGACAAAGTTCTGATTTTCTATTGTTAAGGGGATAGAGACATTTTACATATTTATTACATTTGGCTTGAATGCCCTCAATGTGATTTTTGAAAGTTAAATTCTTATCTAGCATGAGCCCTAGATACTTAACTTCATCTGACCAATTTATTGGAACCCCTCTCATCGTGACAACATGTCTACTTGAAGGTTTCAAATAAAGAGCTTTTGGTTTATGTGGGAATATTATTAGTTGAGTTTTGGAAGCATTAGGAGATATCTTCTATTTTTGCAAGTATGAAAAAAAAATATCCAAACTTTTTTGCAATCGACTACAGATGACACGCAGACTACGTCCTTTGGCGGAAAGGCCTGTGTCATCTGCAAACAAGGATTTTTGGCATCCCTGAGGTAACTCAGGTAAGTCAGGTGTGAAAATAATGTATAATATTGGTCCCAAAATGCTGCCTTGGGGAACACCAGCTCTTACAGGAAGTCCTTCAGATCTGGAGTTCTGATGAATAACCTGAAGTGTACGATTTGACAGATAACTTTGAATTATTCTAACAATGTATGTTGGAAAATTAAAGTGTTTTTAATTTTACAATCAAACCTTCATGCCAAACACTGTCGAAAGCTTTTTCAAACTGCATAGCAAGTTTTTGAGCTTTTTCGCAATTAGTTAGTAATAATTTGTTTTCCTCTTTCAATGCCGGTATTTGCTTCTGAGGTTTTATCAAAATGTTAGATAATTTCCAAAAGGGCTTAGAGCCAGGGTCCAATTGAGAAATCTTATTTTCAAAATTTTTGTTTCTTAATTGTGCAAAACGTTTCTTGATTTCTTTCTGCAAATCCTGCCATTTAATTTTCATAGCAGGATCGCGAATGCGTTGAAATTGCCTTCTCCTCACGTTCTTAAGACGGATCAAGAATTTAAGATCCTCGTCTATAATCACGGATTAAAATTTTACTTCACATTTTGGGATTGCAAAGCTCCTGGCTTCAACAATGGAATTTGTTAAAGTTTCAAGAGCATTGTTAATATCAAGTTTTGTTTGTAAAGAAATGTTAACATCAAGATTAGAGTCAATATTTGTGTCATATATATTCCAGTCGGCTTGAAAAATCATCAATAGTTGAGCTGATTGGATTGAGAATCGCTCCATGGGATATGAAATGTAACAGGGACATGATCAGAATCAAAATTAGCATGGGTAATCAATTGGCTACAAAGTTGACTGGAGTGGGTTAATACAAAATCAATCGTAGATGGATTTCTAGAAAAGGAACAACATGTAGGGCAATCAGGGTATTGAATTGAAAAATATACTGAAGAGCACTCATCAAATAAAATTCTGCCGTCTCGAGCAAAGCGCAAGCAAATCGAATAAAAGTAAAAAAAAATCATAAAACATCTTTAGATATAATCTCCTATAAAAAATACATCTATCACTTCGTAAAACATGTTTCCACAGAACATTTGCACGTGGCGTAGCACCGATGAATCAAATTTTCACCAGCGGAATCCGGCTTCAGAGATTGCTGCACATGCTTTTAAATTTCGGAGGCAATTACATCAAAGAAATTCAATTTTAATGATATGATAAATTAAAGTAATAAATAAAACAGCGGGGTGCAACGCGTCACCCCAGTTCTAAACGGATTTTTCGCGGCAAAATACAGCTATTTTCCAAATTCTAATGTACCGTTTTGATTCATATTACGGACAGCTTCAAGTTCCGGACACTGTACTTTGTATGGGAAACATTTTTTTTTTTCAATTTTTGCCGCTAAAAAGTTCTCACTTTTGAGGCTCGTTTTAGTCAACATTTTTCATAGATATCTATGAAAATTTATAATGCTCAGCTGCCTTAGACGCTTATTTAGTGGTTTACCGATCTCAAATAATTATTTGACTTTTCTATCTATGATTTTCATGAGCTGTCGAATCAGAATGTCCGGAATATGAGGCAAAAGTAAGGAAGCGTCCGGAATAAGAATCATGCGAAGTCCACAAATTTCTATTTATTTAAAATTATTTATGTTGCGGAATCAAAATCCTCATCCACTATTCGAAAGTTAATTGTTTTGAAGGCTCGATAATGCGGAGGAATCATACAGAATGATTCATTTAATATGCTTGCTGATGAGTTATACTTCACTGAGGCCTTAAGTGTCCGTAATATGAATCAAAACGGTATGTAGCAGATATGGGAACTAGGTGTAAAATGCGCCGTCGGGGTAAAACGAGCCTCCATAGATTTCGAAACTATCACCAAGAATCGCCTTGCGCACTGCCATACTTTGTACTCCATGCAAAAAAATGTTGAATTTACCCTTGAAAAGCG
Source organism: Aedes aegypti (assembly GCF_002204515.2). Lineage (NCBI taxonomy): Eukaryota > Metazoa > Arthropoda > Insecta > Diptera > Culicidae > Aedes > Aedes aegypti. Next base: position 77,029 of record NW_018735489.1, on the reverse strand, counting down.
TATTGCCGTACTTTAATCAACTCTTTATTTTAATCAACTCTTAACTTTAATCAACTCGTGGGTCAAAACGGCTACTCCTATTTTATAAATCCAAAACAGCCGTTTGAATTCAAATTCCAGCTTACATAATGTCACGCTGGTGTCACGTTTCAATTTGAACCTTACAAATGTACATTTTTCGAATCAGCATATATGAGCCTCTGTGCGTGCCATAAATTCTTTTGTCCTCATGACTTTTACTGTGCGCCGTGTGTTGGTGCTGTCTCGCTCTCTCTCACGGGCAACTTGAAAACAGGGCGCACAGTAAAAGTCAAACGTTCTATAGCATGCATAGGCTCATACTATTATTGAACAACTAGCTTACCTAACGTGGCTAGCCACCCCAGTCAACTTTTTGGTTGGTACCGTAAAACGGGGTAACTTTGATAATGCGGGTAATTTTGATAATGCGAGACTCTCAACATACTAAACGAAATAACAAAGTTCCTGTTAATCTGTTAAGCAAAACGAATGCAAAAGTAAAGAGTATTAGTATGACACTTCATGTTAAAGCTATTTCCGTTGGAATGAAGTACATTTGAGGATTTATATGCATAAATGGAAAATTTATAATATTTTAGCAATTTTTAAATGCTCTCAAACAATCTGTTCTACAATCACTATTTGATGAAGTCATAATGAATTCGTCACTTATACTTGATAGCCTTGTTATAGTAGAACTCGAATTCGGTCTCCAAACCTTTAGCGAATACTATTTTTACAAACTGGGACCATTTTTGTAATCTAAGTCAGAAATTTCCATATAGCGTTAAACGCCTAAAGATATGCAACGCCCTACAAATGTTCTGTAATTCATTCAATTTTGTTCGAGTGATGCTCCATTATCAAAGTTACCCCAAAACAGAAAACCGACTTTCGATTATATGAAAAATTATATATCAATTAAGAATAAATCTTTTGGAAATCTATCAACTGGGATCAATAGTTAGGATACCAGTACTTGTTTTAAAAAATATGAATTAAAATTCATTGAAACAGCATGCATAAATATTCAAGTTTTCTTCGAAAAAACTATCAAAGTTACCCCGTTTTACGGTATAACTTTTGTTATACAGTAATGACCCGATTTTGTCAGCCCCTTTTTGCGGAGAGCTTTTTGCTCCCACGGTTCGAACTTCAAATTTTCTCCAAATCTTATTCAACTCAGTCAAAGTTATTATAAATATGCATAAAATAGTGAATAAAGAATTATGATAACTTATTTTATTTTTGAAGGAGAGCTGAAAAAAGTTTTGAAAAAGGGGCTGACAAAATCGGGTCATTATTGTACATCATTCTATATGAATCAATTGAATCGTATAGAATACACGAAAAGTCTTTATACCTACCGAAGTGGAGGCTATATGCGTACTTGGCACGACTTTTTCGGACTTTCTACAATCAGATATACGATGCCACAAAATTTAGATGAAAATAAAAAAAAAAGTTTCCAGCGAGTCTCGAACACGGGACCTCTGGATTAGGAATCGGGCACCTTACCTCTGTACCACTAAGGGTTGCTTATTCGAAGATTGATTATTTGCCAATGTTAATGCATGTTTCATGTACAGCGACACATACTTTGTTGTTCTTTGAGGCCCATCGTCAGCAGATAGACAAAGTTGGGTGGCAATTTTTGCTAAGTTATTGCGATTTCATACGATGCTTACTGGATTGATATATGATCTATCAGTTTATATAACATAACGTGATTCTATGTTGCACTATTTACGACATGTTTCGTTGTCAACACAGATTGTCGTTTATGGATCGTATTGGGGATTTTATACAACTTGTATTGACATTGATAACGCTCAATATGGCATCTTGTGCAATTCTGATTTTGGACGCATGAATATGTGATTTTTGATGCACATTCTTATACGATACGTAGTTTACTGGGACGTCCCAACGGAATTTTATAGCGAAGAGCTATTATAATCTTCCAAAGCACATGATATCAATGACAGTAATGAGTCATGGAACGTGAATAGTTTGGAAAACTGTTCTAAAGGAGCATAAGTAACCTTAAAATTTGGTTTTTAGTATGCTTTCATAAGACGATATCGAGTTATAAAACATCGACTCATGGAGGTTTCACTGGAAATACGAAAAAAACTAGAATATTTGGCGCACATTCATCTCATTAATAACTATCTTGTCTGCATATGTCGAATTCGTTTATGAATCTGAGTTGAATCTGGTGGAGCTCGTTCTGAATCTTACTTTTAACAGCAGCCCGATTCAAATTCGACCGCAGTAAAAACTGCTTGAAGTTGGTTTGTTTACGTTTTAATCACCGACCAAGTTCCTACTACACTGTGAAAAACATTGCTGCAGAAAACTCTAGAATGTGCTGTGTGTAGTGCTCCTCAATTTGTAATTGTAATGTTCGAATATTAAAATTGACTGTTATAATGATTGAAGATTTCTGTTGTAGTGCTCAATGAAACTTTTCGGTGAAACATTTCAACAGGCAGACAGACAACTCTGGGATTTTTTATATATGACAACATCTGAACAAACGTCCTTCAAAAAGCTTTTTAAGGACAAATTTAACATACTATTTGCATGTAATGGAAACTATGACAGTGCGCAAGTTAGCTCTCGGCGATAGTTTCAGAAATTAGATACTTCTTCTTCTTCTTCTTCTTGCTGGCGTTACGTCCCCACTGGACAGTGCCTGCGTCTCAGCTTAGTGTTCTTATGAGCACTTCCAAAGTTATTAACTGAGAGCTTACTATGCCAATGACCATTTTTGCATTCGTATATCCTGTGGCAGGTACGAAGATACTCTATGCCCTGGGAAGTCGAGAAAATTTCCAACCCGAAAAGATCCTCGACCGGTGGGATTCGAACCCACGACCCTCAGCTTGGTCTTGCTGAATAGCTGCGCGTTTACCGCTACGGCTATCTGGATACTTCTTAACCTAAAAAATGACCTTTGAAAATCGCACAACATTGCGTGTTGGCTGGATCGTTTTGTTATTACTTGCCGCATCACGCCGTATTGAAACCGACAGTACTACTACAAAGCTGCGCGTTAGTGTTTGGACGCTTCGTGCAAAACCACGTCCGGCATTTCGCTCAACGACGGAATGATGCGTCGGGCCTGTAGTTTCAAGACGACCTCGTTTCGATTCACGCTCGATTTCGCTTGCACCGGATCGGCATTGTGGCCGATGTAGCAAAAATGTATCGGATGATCAACATGATGCCCTCGAGACCAGAAGTTGCAGCTGATTTTTGTGGAGGAAGTCTCCGGAAGAGCCGATCCAGATCTATCAGTTGACGACCGTTACATACGGTACCGCGTCGGCTCCGTTTCTCGCAACGCGCTTGCTTGGTGCAGCTGGCCAAGACGGAGAATCAACTCATCCGACCGCAGCAGCAAAGATTGTACGGAAGGATTTCTACGTCGACGATATGATTACTGGAGTCGACAACGCCGAAGCAAAGGCAAGCAAACTGATTGAAGAGATGACCAGTCTGACCGATTCGGCTGGATTCACTTTACGTAAGTGGAACTCCAACTGCGAAGAAGTGCTCAGCGATCTGCAACCGCATCTGCGTGATGAGCGAACGGTTCTCGAAATGGATTCGCCACCACCAACTGCCACCGTGAAGACATTGGGCCTCGTCTGTGTCCGAACGCCGATAACTTCAACTTCACCGTTTCCTAAGTGAGTAGTACGTCGATCGTCACGAAGCGTATCGTCATTTTCCGATGCGTCCAAGCTATTCGACCCGTTGGGTTTGGTGGGTCCTGTAATCGTCGAAGCCAAGATTTTCATTCAGACCTTGTGGAAACTGCAAGTGAGCTGGGACGAGCGTCTTCCAGAAAATCTTCAAACGTTTTGGTTGAGTACCGGAGGAATCTCAGTTCGCTGAAATCCATCTGCATTCCACGATGGGTCGTTATTCCGAGAGTTGCACTTCGTTCGAATGGCATGGGTTTTGCGACGCTTCGGACAGTGCTTATGGGTGCATGCTTGTATCTCCGAAGTACCTCCCACGACGGCACCGTCCGTGTCCAGCTAATGATGTCAAAATCAAGAGTTGCGCCGCTGGAGGACTTGAAGAAGAAGAAACGCAAGCTGTCCACTCCTCGTCTCGAACTGTCGTCCGCTCTTCTGCTCAGTCACCTGTACGAGAAGGTCAATCAGGCCACTCAGTTGGCAATTTCCGTCGTATTTCTGGACCGATTCCAACATAGTAAAGTTTTTGGGTTGCGTCCAACACCGTCACGATGGCAGACTTTCGTCGCGAATAGGGTGTCCGAGATCCAGCATCTAACAAGGGGTGGCGTCTGGAATCATGTTGCAGGAATCGAGAACCCGGCCGACGTTCTTTCTCGAGGTATATTCAGCTGCCCAGCATTGAATACCAATCCCTCTGGTTCAACGGACCCAGTTTGGCTGCATTCAAGGTCGGAATTTCTGGCCTGAGGATTCTGCAGTTACCGTGGAGCCAACTTGACCCAGCATCGTTAGAAGAACGTAGAACGGTAGCCTTGCCGCTACAAGTAATTCCTCCAAGCGAAATCTTTTCGCTACGCTCGTCACTGTCGTCGCTTGTTCGTCTTGTAGCTTGGATTACGCCGATTCCGCCATAATGCCCAGAGAACCAACCAGAACTTCCCAAGAAGACTGGGATTATCAGCTCGCAAGAGTATGAAGACGCACTACTACAGTTTGGTGCGGCTATCTCAAGTAGAATGCTTCCCGCAGGAGATTAGCAAGCCTGTCCCGGGAGGATCAGGGTTGAAAGATTCTTCCAGAATATCGCATTAAATCCCAAGCTCAGAGATGGAATACTCCGCGTTGGGCGGCCGGCTGCAGAACGCAGCAGTTTCGGAAAAACCGGAAGCATCCAATGATCATCGACCACCGTCATCCCCTCGCTCCGATGATAATCCAGCACTACCATCTGAAGATGGCTTCATTCCGGGCAGCAAGTGGTCATCGCTAGCACCAGAGAAAAATTCTGGATTTTGAACATCCGGAAGCTTGTTCGAAGGTCCTCACGATGTGTCACCTGTTTCCGAACAAGACCAAGATGCCAGGAACAGCTAATGGCAGAGCTGCCGCCGGAAAGAGTAAATCCGGCACCGCCATTCCTCAAGGTTGGAGTGGATTATTGTGGACCGTTTCCTGGTCTCCTACCCTCATCGTCGCAGCCCTCCTGTGAAATGCTTTGTAGCTGTATTTGTTTGTCTAGTGGTCAAAGCCGTCCATGTCGAGCTAGTCAGCGATCTTACCACTGAGGCATTCCTGGCAGCCCTGAAGCGCTTCACCGCCCGTCGAGGTTCGCCCAGCGTTGATCATGTGCGACAACGCCAAGAATTTCGTCGGAGCCAAGCGAGAACTTCAACAATTGTTGAACCTATTCGAGCAACAGCAGTTCCAGAAACGCCGGCGCCTGCAATGCCGCAGCTGAGCAGATTGAATTTAAATTCATCCCTGCCAGATCGCCCAACTTTGGTGGTCTTATGGGAAGCAGCCGTGAAGAGCTTCAAGATCACCTTCAAGAAGATTATTGGAACGCGGAACGTTGCTGTACGACGAAAATGCAGACGGTACTCACGCAGGTTGAGGCGGTGTTGAATTCCAGACCGCTCACTCCAATCAGCAACGATCCAGGAGACTTTGAAGCGCTCACACCTGGGCACTTTTTTAGTTCAACGACCATTAACCGCTATCGCCGAACCTGATTTGGAAAACATCCCGGCCAATCGTCTCTCCGTCTGGCAGAAGGCGCAAGATTACACGCAGAAGCTGTGGAAGAAGTGGACTACACTGTAACCTTTCCGACTTGCACAACCGGGACGAAGTGGACAAGGCAACGTGACAACATCGCCGTTGGAACAATGGTTTTGTTGATGGACGAGCGGCTTCCACCTTGAAATGGAGCCTCGGCCGTGTTACTGAGGTTTTTTCGAGGATCAGACGATAACATCCGAGGTGGTAGACGTGCGCACCAGCAATGGGGTCTTTCGAAGAGCAATTTTCGGAAGATCTGCGTGCTCCCGATCAGGGACAACGCAACGTCGTCAAACGAAGGGGCATAACTCGCCTCCACCGGTGGTGCTTCGGCATCCGCGGAGTCCACGTGGCCTCCGCATGTCAGTAAGTCTTTGTATTTATCAAGTATTCAAAAAAGTAATCGAAGTCTCATACCCCATAGCCGCTGTTCTACCCGTCCCGGGTCTCCGGGACATTCCGTCGTCCGAAGTCCAACCATCGTTCGTCCAAGATCTTGTTTCTAAGTCCCATTTCTCGAGGGTATATGCATGTTGGTGAAGGTAGCTGTGATCGTCATCAAGTCCTGTGAAGTCCGTCCAAGCATAGGAGCTCCCAAGCAGAGGAGTTTTCGTTTTGGTTTCTGGGTCCATCGACTCAACCTAACCACCGTACCGCTAACCCCGTTTTCGTTCTCGTCGAGGTACCACCTGACAATCCTCCCATGGTCCAGCAATTCATAGCGTTCAGTCGGAGTTTGGCCAACTCAAGGATTGGCACTGTGGCAACCGGATCGTGAACACCATAGAAGCGGTAAGAGCTCACCGCAACCGTCAGGATATTCTCGGCATTTCGATGTGATACGTACAGCATCCGTTTTTTGTCATCAGTTGGGTCATCGTCATCGCCGCTGGTAGCGGCTGCGGAGGCCTCATGGGCCTCCGTTCCAGGCAAGTCATTGTAAAGTTCTTAAATCCAGTTGAAAAAGCACCCTCTCATTTGTAGCAACGTGTGATGCCTCCCCCCTCCCATCGTCGTCGAGGACGACCGCAGGACACCCTTGAAAAGTACGCGCCGTCGATCGATGTCCATTCGTCCGTGTAAGGAAGGTATCGAGCGAAATCCGAACATCAACTCCGTCAACAACAAAACCATCCCGTCAACGTCATCAAGCAAGTCGCTGATTCAGCAGAAATCCGAAGAAGTTCTCGAGCAACCACCAAGATTCCGTGCCAGCAACCAGAAGGGAGATCGCTCACAAACCGTGCAGCGAGTCTTCAACAATCCAATGAACATCAGCAAGAGTTAGAAGAAGCAACAAAGTGAATTCAATTAGATGTAATCAACTAGAACCGTTATTCAGTCAGATTAGTTAGTATGCAACTAGCAGATATTGAAATCCGTAGGTTTCAAGGCGGCCGGCTATGGTTGCGCCAAAAGTGAATTAATTATATTGAATTTATGTTGCGAGTACCACCCTAGCGCGTGGTCACTCACTCTCAGTGTGTCGAACACAACACCCGCAGTCACATCTTAATTGCCGCATACTATTGCCCACATATAGGCTTTGTAGGTATCGAACAGTCGAACACTATCACTCTATCCACCTCTACGGGGTAGAGGCAACCAGGATGTAAATACAGCAAGTTAGTTAGAAATCAAAACGGTCGCGTTCGATAGCCGTCGGCAATACACGTCGTCACTTTAAACCCGCAAAATAGAGTGTATTTTTTCGTATCCCAATAAAACGGTCTTGTTTATCCCGCGCGAAGGTGTTTTTTATAGTGATTATATCACCGCGGACCTCCGGGACGTTATATGTGCGTAAACACTGTCTTTGGCTCCGATTCTGTATTTGGCTGCGACTCTGTCTTAGGCTCCGACTATGTCTTTGGCGCCAACTCTGTCCTTGGCTCCGACTCTGTTTTGGCTCCGACTCTGTCTTTGGCTCCAACTCTGTCTTTGGCTACGACTCTGTCCTTGGCTCCGACTCTGTCTTTGGCTCCGACTCTGTCTTTGGCTCCGACTCTTTCTTTAGCTCCAACTCTATCTTTGGCTCTGACTCTGTCTTTGGCTCCAACTCTGTCTTTGGCTACGACTCTGTCTTTGGCTCCGACTCTGTCTTCGGCTCCGACTCTATCTTTGGCTCTGGACTCTGTCTTGGGCTCCAACTCTGTCTTTGGCTACGACTCTGTCCTTGGCTCCGACTCTGTCTTTGGCTCCGACTCTATCTTTGGCTCTGACACTGTCTTTGGCTCCGACTCTGTCTTTGGTTCCAACTCTGTCTTTGGTTCCGACACTGTCTTTGGTTCCGACTCTGTCTTTGGCTCCGACTCTGTCCTTGGCTCCGACTCTGTCTTTGGCTCCGACTCTGTCTTTGGATCCGACTCTATCTTTCACTCCGACTCTGTCCTTGGCTTCGACTCTGTTTTTGGCTTCGACTCTGTCCTTGGCTCCGACTCTGTCCTTGGCTCCGACTCTGTATTTGGCTCCGACTCTATCTTTGGCTCTGACTCTGTCTTTGGCTCCAACTCTGTCTTTGGCTACGACTCTGTCTTTGGCTCCGCCTCTGTCCTTGGCTCCGACTCTGTCTTTGGCTCCGACTCTGTCTTTTGCTCCGACACTGTCTTTGGCTCCGATTCTGTCTTTGGTTCCAACTCTGTCTTTGGTTCCGACTCTGTCTTTGGTTCCGACTCTGTCTTTGGCTTCGACTCTGTCTTTGGTTCCGACTATGTCTTTGGTTCTGACTCTGTCTTTGGTTTCGTCTGTGGCTTCGACTCTGTCTTTGGCTTCTGATTGGCTTAAACATTGTTATGGAATATAAATAGCTTTGACTATACAGCCCATTCAAGCTACGTCTCTGTCGTTCAGATTCTTCTCCAGAAAATTGTCTTTGACTCTGTCTTTGGCTCCAACTCAGTCTTTGGCTCCGACTCTGTCTTTGGGTCCGACTCTGTCTTCTTTGGCTCCGATCTGTCTTTGGCTCCGATTCTGTATTTGGCTGCGACTCTGTCTTAGGCTCCGACTATGTCTTTGGCTCCAACTCTGTCTTTGGCTCCGACTCTGTCTTCTTTGGCTTCGACTCTATCTTTTTCTCCAACTCTGTCTTTGGCTTCGACTCTGTCTGGCTCCGACTCTGTCTTTGGCTCCCTCTGTCTTCTTTGACTTCGACTCTGTCTTTGGCTACGACTGTCTTTGGCTCAAACTCTTTCTTCTTTGGCTCCACTCTGTCTTTGGCTTCGACTCTGTCTTTGGCTTCGACTTTGTCTTTGGCTCCGACTCTGTCTTTGGCTCCAACTCAGTCTTCTTTGGCTCTGACTCTGTCTTTCGCGCCGACTCTGTCTTTGGCATCGACTCTGGCTTTGGCGCCGACTCTTGCTTTGGCTTCAACTCTGGCTTTGGTTTCAACTCTCTCTTTGGCTCCAACTCTGGCATTGGTTTCGACTCTGTCTTTGGCTCCGACTCTGGTTTTGGCTGCGACTCTATCTTTGGCACCGACTCTGTCTTTGGCTTTTGAATGGCTTTGATTGGCCATGGTATATAAATTGCTTTGCCTTCACTGCCCATTCAAGCTACGTCCCTGTCGTTCAGATTCTTCTCAAGAAAATTGTATCGAAGTCTTCCTTCTTCTCTTGTAATTCCGTTCAGCCTTCCACCTGGCAATCGGTCCAAGTTGTCCGTATCCACCGGATCCCAAACGGCGGTCCAACCATCCTGACCAAGTCGCAATAATTCATTAATTTTTGTTTACTTTTGAAATAAAAAGCATAAATCAATTTGACTTCGGAGACTCCTTTGCCGCAAAGCGGGGGCTTCCGAGAGACCCTGCCGTTGGAGATCTGGGGACAAGAGCTCGCGCGCCAATGGTCAACTCTGGCTGTTGCTGCCTCCCGAAGAATCGAAAAGCTGTCCCCGTGATTCTCTTGTTTTGTCAATTTCGTTGAATGCCTCCTGCTTGGGATCGAGCGACAACGAAGACGACGACAGGCGAAAGAAAAGCTCCGGTCAAGTTGGGAAGAATTGTTCGATTTTGAATGGGGGGAAAGGTGGCGCAGCAAAAAGTGAAAAATGGTTTATTAAAATCAAACGAGGCTATCTCAAAAAAAAAAAAAAAAAAAACAGATCGAATCGAACTGTCGTCGGAGGAAAAAGAATCCGCTCTATTGAATTTGAATTTAGAGATGACCGAAATGCGAAATAGTTTATGGACTCTCGGTATCAGTCGTTTGAAATTTAGGATCAGATTTCAAGACACTGTTTCCAGCCTAGGATTATGGAATGAAAAATAAAATCGTAATTTATCGAAGGCACAGAATCTACTAATTTAAAAAAGCCACTTTGTATGGAGTCTCTGGTATTTAAGAAATCTGGACTTCTTACTCCTGATTTACGATCTGAATGATACCTGACCTAGATGTTTGCGCCTACTTCTTCCTACAGTAATGGAATAAAACCACAAATATTGGCTATTTGACGAAGCTACGTCTTTACTGAGAAAGAGTATATTTGTAATGAGCATTTTCACAGTTATTTACAGGTCCTTCTTCCACTTTCAAAACGTGACGTAATTTATAGATGCTTCCTTAGGCTACGATAATCGTAGTTATTCAAGTGCTCCCAAAAAGGGCTTCTCTAATGTTTTGGCTAGATTTCCATTGTTTTCTTAGGTTTAAAATGACAAAAGATCGAAAGGACAGAATATCGAATGACAAAATATCGAAGAACAGTGAAAGAGGGATAAAAAGTCAAAAATATTTAAGAAAGAAAAAAATCCCACCAAACAAATCATTCTTGATCGTTTGTCCTTTCGACCTTTTGTCTTTCTACCTTTCATCCTTCAACCATTAACCCCCTACATTGAGTTATTGAGTTGAGATTAAATCAACCACCCATCGATTAAATCTCCATTCGGGCGGATTAATTACACCCAATAATTGCCCAAATAGTCTACGATATAAATAAAAAAAAAGCTTCACAATGGAATCACCAAATTGATGCTGGAAAAAATTACCCCAACGAGCGAAGATTTGCTGCAATCGCTCAATCGTATCGGTAAATTTACGATACTTTATTGACTTTTTTACGACCGATTCGACTCGCTCGTATATTTTTCTTTCTGCTGGGAGTCCAGGGAACGGGACAGAGACGGCGGCACTTGGACAGATATCTTCGACAGGTTCTTCATTTTCAGCAATTGACTCTACTTTATGGAGCTGGCTCTGGTTGGCTTGGTTGGGGCTTTCTGCAAGCTCATTTTTTTTTCGCTTACCGGCTACTTCATTCCGCTCTCACTCAACCGGGGTTCATTATATTCAGCGAGCTCAACTCATCTGCATGCATTTAAATTGAAATGACAATCAATTTGCCGCTCGTCGCGCCATCTGACCATCTTCTTGCACCGGGATGGTCACCGGAATCCGCAAACTGCAATAGAGGAGTAGGGGAAGTGGTGGTGAAATGAACGCGTTGAGGATCTTATCTCGTTTCTAATGGCACGAATTTGTATGGTTTTATCGCAAAACAACAAGAATATATTTTTTCCAAGGCTCTTCCACAGTTATTAACTGAGAGCTTTCTTTGCCCGTGAGTGATGAAAACTCAATTAGGTTTGTTTAGTTATTCTTTATAATCAGCAAGGTGTTCATTCAACCACCACTTCCCCTACGGCATTTGATGCAGGCGACGGGGTCCGTTCCAAGAAAAAAAAAATGTAGGAATAAAACGCAAATTGTGAATGGTTCCCCTGCGTCGTCGTCATTGTCGTTGTCGACGAGGAACTGTAACTGATGGAGGGACATGCATTGTATGTCAACGATTATGCGAGAAAATAAACGATAAAGAATAACTCGGTGTGCGAATGAGGATGACAATCAAATAAAGTATCAATTTGTCAATCGACGAGCGGCGATATGAAGAGTGGGGTACAATGTATGGTGCAAGAGATGAGCTCTGTGATATCATCCTGTTTCGTTTGTTTTCTATGTCTTCGATTATAGATGTATGTTTGTATTAATTTAGAAACATCTTATGATTTATATCAGCGAATTGAATATTATACGGGTTTTCAAGCAAGTATGCCCAGGAGTTTTCATTAACCTAGTGGTAACGTCACCATAGCATAGCATAGCATAGACTTACTATTTTGTAGCGTACAAAAATAGATTTGAAAATATAATTGTGAATTTTGACATTGTACAATTGTATTTTTGTGATGTATACCAGTACCAAATTGACCAATGTTAGAAGGTGGTTCCAACACCGAACACGATCAGCAAATGCCTCGAATTCTGTAAATTTGTACAACATTGAATGTTTTCACTCCGGGAAAAGTACTTCATTGCTAATTCAATGCATTTGCAACATTCACAAGAGCAATTTGAGTTTTACCGAGTCTGCAAGTTGTCGATCAAAAAATCTATTTCGTATATGATGAAAAACCACTCATTTTGCGTGTTATTATGAATATTCATACTTCTTATTTTTAAAGACACCGACACGTTAATGCTTCCAGTGGACGATTTGTCCTTTGAAGGAAGTACCACACTAGACAACGGACTAGCATGCAACGCCCAGTGGCACAGTCGGAATACATTTCTGACGAAAAGTTTTCCGGCCTGAGGCGGGAATCGAACCCACACTCCTTGACGCGATGCGGCTAAATGCTTGGTAACACTAACCGCACGGCCACGAAGCCCACATCTATTGCATCTTTGATACTATGATCGAAAAAATTAACGAAAAAGATCTCCCTTTACATGCCATTGGTTGCTACTTCATGATACGAACTGGTTAGAATTGTACTTTGATCCAAATGAATAAGGGATGGGACTTTCCGCTTATTCTCGAAGTTGACATTTTAGCAGCTTTCACATTAGTCATCAATAACGGTGCCGGTTAAGTCCTTACAGTCAGTTGGGATGAAGAAGGAATGTAAGTAATGATTGTTGCATCAAGAGGCTGAGATTACCACTGCATCTCCACAATCATCACGGAAAGGTTGTTAATTTGTAAGGTAGAAAAAAACTAGTTTTCATTTTTGTCTCGCGACAAAAGATACTGGCAAAAGATTAAATAAGTACCTACGTCCATATTCTAATTGCCGAAACATTCAAAGGTTAACTTTAGTAATGACGAAAAAAACGCAAGGTGCGTGAAATTATATAAAACAGGAATAAGGGATTATGTCGACAATTGAAGTGAGAAACATAGTTTGTTTGAAAATTGCATAAATGTTACCTTGCCATAATGAAAATGTATTATCATAAACATGAAACGAGCTCACCAGTTGGCAATCCATCCACGACAGAACAATATTCGACAAACTCGTTCAACGCGAACAGTAGTTGGACCCGAAATTTGGTGTAACTAGACCTGTGCACCGTCACACCACGCCAAAATATTTTTTAGATATTATTTTAAGGAAATTTTAGAGAATTTCTGCGGCTTTCTTTATGAATTCTTCCCGAGAAGTTTCCGGAAACTATTCCTGGAAATTCTCCAGCGATTAATCTAATAATTTATTTTTAGATTTGTCCTTATATATCTTAGGATTTTATTTTTCATATCCATGTTTCTAGCAGCGTTCAGAGATTGTTTCAGAAATTTTGATATATTTATCCAGCACAATTTTCCATGGATTTGTTTAGTATTTATTCTATGAACAAAACATAGAGTTCCTTCCAAAATTATTCAAAGGATCCCATCAGGAGTTTCCCCTAAGATGCCCATACAAGTTCATAAAAAATACTCCAGAGATTCTCTCATGATTTCACAAAGATACTCATCTAATAATTTCTCTAAAAAGGAATTTCTTGAGAAATTTTATCAGAAATTCTAAAAGGCATTCTACAAGATTTCCTTCAGCAGTTACTCCATGAGACTGTTCAAGTATTCTTCATCAAATCCACCACGGGTTTTGCCAAGAATTCCTCCAAAACAGCATCCTTATGATTTTTGAGAAATTCCTATCATATTCCAGAGATCACTTCATACGTATATACGTCATAGATAATTCAATTATTGTTTCTAGCGTTTTTTTTTTAAAGGTTCCATGATTTACTGCTTGAAATAATACCTACAATTCTCATCGCTAGGCAAATATTTAAACGTTCATGTTTTAGAACCTAAAATAAGTCCTAGTCTTCGAGATAGTACATTAGTGCTAAGCTATGAATTTGTTGATAATACTAAACTATTTTCTAAGTTCAAAGAATCATTGAAATCCGCATATTTGATGTCATCAACGCTTCATGAATCGTTATGATCATAATGTTCCTTGAACAGAGCTTAGAACAGCCCAGAAATCTCATCCTAGCGTCAATAAAAGATCTTTGCAACCCCAAAGAAAGTAGTAAAAATAATCCTGTAAAAATTTACGACCAGCGTCATGTTTTGAAAGCATTGAAGTTGCCCTCATAATCATTTAGGCTGAGGATCACTGTTCTACTACAGTTTTCCTCAATCATTTTATGTGGTAACAAATCCTTCAGAAATATTCTGTAAAAAAATAGCAACAAATTTTCTCTATATCAATACCAGGATTTTGTCACATTCATACCAAGAAATCATTTGAAACCCAACCTGCGATTATTTGGACCCCAAATGATAACCAGTAATATAGCTTCAAAGCTTATTATCAAATTATTTAAGCTATCAATCAATTTGAGAGGAATCGAAGAAAAATAATGCACATAAAACATAATCAACATGAAATATAAGTTTATAACTGCATCAAAGTGGAAATATTTAGATATGATTCAAGTTAACTTGAAGTTGCAGAACAGTCAACGGGCCAGATTTAAGAGAAGTTTTCAAATTCTTCGCGAACCGGATAAGGTCCTCGGGCCTTACGATGGGCCGCTATGCGTTATATGAATGTTCTGCAGGGATTCCTCCAAGGAGCTGTTCAAGTATTTGCCCAGAGCTTTTCCAGGAAAACCGTCAATTATTTTTCCAGGAAATTGTAAAATTTTCAAATGAAATTTATTAATGTATTTTTTCAGGACTTTTCACTTTCAATGATACTTCTGAGAATTTCTTCCATAGCTTTTAGCAGAGTTTTAATGATATTTCTTCCTATATGGCCATTAATTATGTAAGACCATTTAAGCAATTCATTCTTCGAACATTCTTGAATCCTATAGCACTGTTTTGTTTCAGATAGTACCGCTGACATTCCTTCAGGGGGGGATGTAGAGTAGTGGTTTACGCTTCTGACTGAGGATCAGAAGGTCTTGGGTTCAATTCCCACTCCCTTCAGGGATGGAGGGGTAGAATACAGTCTACTGACTTTTATAAAAGAAATGAATAAGTCTACGGACGTTAAATGATTGTAAAGTCTACGGACTGAAAAACAAACACACCGCAGTGTCGATAAAGAAGAACACGAATTGTAAACTCTACGGAGTATAAAAATAGATCAGGTTGGACATATGGCCTAAGATGCCGGTCCATTAGAAGGTAGCATACAAAAGAAAGTGCTACCGAATAGAAAGAAGAAGAAGAAGACATTCCTTCAGCTTTACTTTGAAAAACTTCTTCATCAATTTCTGGGAAAATTCCTACAATTTGTTAGTTAGTTATTTTTATTAGGGAGATTTTCAGCCCTTGGCTGGTTCATCTCCGTTCCTACAATTATTCCAGCGAACATTATTATTTAATTTTTAATGTGTTTGGTTTAACATCAATTATCTTTATAAAACCACGCTAACAATATTTCGCCAATTCACTCGGTTCATGGCCGCTTCTCTCCATCCTCGACTGCGATCCATGCTCTCCTGGTCCTGGTCAATCCACCTAGCTCGCTGCGCCCCACGCTTTCTTGTTCCGACCGGATTCGTAGCGAACACCATCTTTCCGCGAAGCAAATAAATTATCCGGATCTCGTGAAAATCGTGCCTCGACTGTTTAGTCCGGCTCTCCACATGACACCTTCAAGCGCAATATTGAACAACAGGCACGAAAGTCCATCACCCTGTAGTAGTCCCCGCCGAGACTTGAACAAACAAAAGTGTTCGCCCGAGATTTTCACGCAGTTTTGCCATACCATTCATCGTTGCTCTGATCAATCTTGTGAGCTTCCCGGGAAAGCTGTTCTCGTCCACGATCTTCTATAGCTCTACATGGTCCATACTGTCGGATGCCGCCTTTGTGACGGCGAACAGCTCTAACTGCGGATACTGCTTTCGCATTATTTGCATAGGACCTTCAGGGTCAATACGTCACCGCCGTCAAAGGATGATGATGTAGCGTTATTACCAAAACAATCGTGCAAGTGGCTGAACGAATCTCCGCAAATCCTAATATTACCACAATATTTTTCTCCAACTGAACTCTTTAAAATTAGTTAATTTCGCTGAATTCTAATTGGTAGTTTTCGAAACTGTCTATTCGTGAGTGAAAATTGTTGAACTAAAACATAAAACAACTAGTTTACTAACTTAAATTTTCTATTTTCATGGGTACAGAATTTATTATCCTATTTACAAGCGTTAAGCACAAACACATTAAAATACTATTTTTCAATCACGTTTAAACAAACACTGTAAGTAAATCTAAAAACTATTTGCTAAAAGTAAAAATGATCATGCTTTGTATCCTAAAACGTTGTACATATCAGGTAAAACATAACCTAGAAGCTGTTAGCTAAGAGAGGAATTCAGGTGAAGTGAGTTACTGAAGATTTGTAAGTAATTAAGGCTATTCATGCACTAAATATTAAGCTAATCAATAAATACATTTCAGTTATAGTTGCCCTGAAACTACAGTGTTTGTGGTTCCGCTGCTAAGAAATTCGGTTCAAACATCCTATAAAAATCTTCATCGATTCCTCCAGCATGGCAACTTCGAAAGTGAACGATCCACAAGGGCAAAGAAGCTGCACGGCATGCAACCGCCCCGACCACATCGAAGACATGGTGGCGTGCGATAATTGCAATACTTGGTACCATTACAGCTGTGCCAAAGTTGATCATACGATCATGGACCAGTCGTGGAAGTGTCATCCCTGTGGGACTCATCTCTAAAACCGTTGTGGCGACAAACGTAGGAGTCGGTGCAAACCTGAATGTTCCCACCGGAGCGACAAAGAAGACAACACGATCAGCGGGTAGTAGAGCAGGTTCCCATAAATCGAAGAAGACAAATGCCAGTAAAACCGTGAGTGTTTCGTCTAGTGCACGAGCACGTCTTGCGCTAGAACTAGAGGTTCTGAAATGAACAGCAGCATTTAGAAGAGTTAGAGTTAGAGGAGGAGAAACAGATTAGGGCCAAGCAAATTTCCCAAGAGAAGTTTATTAGGGACCGCGAGCTAGAGATAGAGGCTAAGAAACTAGCGGAGGAAAAAGCATTTCTTGAGAAGAAGACTGCCGAGGAGTTAAGATTTCGTAGAAATCAGATGGCTATCAAGAAAAAATCTTTAGAGGAAAAGGCTAAACTTATCCGGGAACAGTCACAACGCGGAAGTAGTCGGGCGTCGAGCGTCAGTCATAGTGAATCTGAGCTGAGTGTAAAGGTGAAGAAGTGGTTGGAAAATTCGGAACAACATTCTGCCTCGAATGATCCTACTAACAGGGAACTAGTGAATTCTCTCCAGGAGCTTGGGTTGACGCCGCGATATAGCGGGCAACAGACGACGGATTTTGCAGCTAAACTAGTGGGCAAGGAAACTCCGACTGAAGGAAATCAAGAACGGAACCTGTTAACAACGGAGGGAAATAACAAGGAAGCTGATGGAGTCTCCGAGTCAATATGTGTGCCACGCCACCGAGAAGGCGCAGAGAACGAGACTCCACGCGTAATGGAATACCAAACCGAGGACGGTCCTACGAATCGCCAACTTGCCGCCCGCCAAGTCATGGGTAAAGATCTTCCAGTGTTCTCGGGCAACCCAGAAGAATGGCCGATTTGGGTGAGCAATTTTGAAAGATCTACTACTACGTGTGGATTTTCTCAGGATGAAAATTTGATACGATTGCAAACGTTGCCTTAAAGGACCCGCTTTGGAAATGGTTCGTGGAAGGCTCCTAACCCCAGCAAGTGTGCCACATGTGATTAAAACATTACAGTTGCGTTATGGTCGGCCAGAAACTTTGATTCGGGCGCTCACGGAAAAGATACGGAATTTGCAACCGCCGAAGATGGACAATCTGGAGAGTATCATCGATTTTGGGATGGCAGTAGATAACCTCGTGGAGCACCTGAAAACCGCGGGACAGAATGCGCATTTGATGAACCCCCTCTCTTCTTCATGATTTGGTTGCTAAGTTACCGGTGGAGTACAGAATGAAATGGGCAGCATATAAGGGCGCTAGGGTCAATGCTGACCTGAGGATCTTTGGAACATTTATGAATTCTATCGTGGAGCTAGCGTTTGATGTGGCGGATGATCATCCAGTGAGCAAACCGTTCAAAGCACAGCAGAAACCCAGAGAGCGTGGGTACGCACAGACTCATTCCGAATCACCATATACGGAGGAAATCGTTTCTTCGAATAGCCTAACCCATGCGGAAAAGTCCCACAAAAGGGCTTGTGCAGCGTGCGGAACAGAAGGTCATCGTGTTCACGATTGTGAGCAATTCAGATCACTGAACGTCGACGACAGACTCAAGATTGTCAATCAGAATTCGTTGTGTAGGACCTGTTTAAACCAGCATGGTAAATGGCCTTGTCGAACCTGGCAAGGTTGTGGAATTTCAGGCTGTCGCTTGCGGCACCATACGCTGTTACATGCTTCGTCGCCAGTCATGTCCATTGCAGTATCTACTAGTCATCTGGATCAAAAACAATCTGTTGATGGCCCTCTGTTCAGAATTTTACCGGTCACACTCTACGGACCAAGTGGAAAGGTTGATATTTTTGCATTTATTGACGAAGGATCTCAACTAACACTCATAGAGAATGAAATAGCTTCGAAACTTGGAATTTCCGGACCCTGTGAACCCCTTCAGTTGTTATGGACGAGCAACATCACGCGCAACGAAGCTGATTCTCAACGACTTCTGATGGATATAGCTGGCTCGCAAGGTTCGCAGTTCAAGCTTGTGGATGCTCGGACGGTCGGAAAATTAATGCTCCCAGCTCAGTCGTTGAATTACCAGAGTCTGGCTGAAAAATATCACCATCTTCGTGGTCTTCCAATAAAGGATTATGAACAAGTTGTTCCAAAGTTACTGATTGGTCTTGACAACCTGAAACTTACAATACCGCTGAAAATCCGAGAAGGAGGTTGGAGTCATCCCATGGCAGCCAAATGTCGTCTTGGTTGGAGCATCTATGGATGTTCCCCTAGTGAGGCCATACCGGTCACTTGTGGGTTTCACGTTGGAGGATGGACCAATCACGAGCAAGAATTAAATCAGCTAGTCCGTAACTATGTAGCTTTGGATAACTCTGGAATCGTATCACCAGCGACTCTGTTGGAATCTGAAGAAGATCAACGCGCACGTGAAAAAATGGAATTGACTACTAGAAGAATTTCTACTGGGTTCGAAACCGGTCTGCTCTGGAAAACGGACAACGTAAGGATGCCAAATAGTTATGGAATGGCCTATAGACGACTCCGCAGTCTCGAGAGAAAACTCAGCAACAACGAACAGCTTTATGAAAGTGTTCGTACAATTATACTCGATTACTTAGCAAAGCAATATGCTCACGAAGCCACGAGACATGAGCTTACTACTACCAAGCCAGAGAAATGCTGGTATCTGCCGCTAGGGGTAGTTGTCAACGCTAGAAAAAACAAGGTTCGATTGATCATGGATGCGAGAGCTACGGTGGACGGCGTGTCCCTCAACTCTTCTTTGCTGAAAGGTCCAGACATGGTAACGTCGCTTCCAGCAGTTCTGTGTAACTTCCGCATGTTTCAGTTTGCATTAGCAGCCGATATAAAGGAAATGTTCCATCGCATTAAAATACGTGAAGAAGATAGGCAATTCCAAAGATTTCTGTGGCGTGATCGACCGGACATTGAACCAACTATATTTGTGATGGACGTTGCAATCTTCGGATCCACGTGTTTCACCGAGTTCAGCACAATACGTGAAGAATTGTAATGCCAAAGATTTCGCTGGTGTTTATCCAAGAGGATCGGAGGCAATCATTCGCCACCACTACGTCGACGATTATCTCGACAGCTTTGGAACGATCGAAGAAGCCGTAACAGTCGGTCGGGAAGTGAAGGAAATCCATGCAAAAGGTGGATTTGAAATTCGAAATTTTCTGTCCAACGAACCTGAAATCGCTAGGAGTATAGGAGCGCAATCAACAGCAATGGATAGAATTTTTCAAACTGGTAAAGAAGAATGCGCCGAATCAATACTGGGTATGAGATGGATCCCTGGAAGTGACCATTTCACGTACTCCCTCGAACTGCGGGAAGGCCTACAGCAAATATTGGTCGCGACACACATTCCTACCAAACGTGAAGTGCTAAGAATTGTTATGAGCCTCTTCGACCCCCTAGGTTTGATAGCGTTCTACTTAATCCACGGAAGAATCCTTATGCAGGACATATGGGCCTCCGGCATTGACTGGGACGACACCATCAAAAGTGAATTGTTCGAAAGATGGAGATTGTGGTGCAGCTATCTACCGCAGTTAAGCTTGCTCCGTATTCCCCGCTGTTACTACGCTGGTGCCACCCAAAACACTTACTCCACGCTGCAAATACACGTTTTTGTGGACGCTAGTGAACTAGCGTATTCCAGTGTCGTATACTTCCGAGTGACTAGCTATTCTGGAGTTGACACCGTGTTAGTGTCAGCGAAATCGAAGGTTGCGCCGCTTAAAATGCTCTCCGTTCCTCGTCTAGAGCTCCAAGCTGCGGTCCTAGGTACGAGACTTCTGAATAACGTCATAGACATGCATAAGCTCCAAGTAACCAAGCGAATACTTTGGACCGATTCTCGGACAGTATTGGCCTGGATAAATTCAGATCATCGCAGATATCATCAGTTCGTTGGCTTTCGTGTAGCGGAAATCTTGTCTACTACGGAAGCAGTTGAATGGCGGTGGATTCCTACTAAATCGAACGTAGCAGACCTTGCCACGAAGTGGGGATCGGGACCCGATCTTAATGAAACTAGTGTTTGGTTTCGCGGTCCGGAATTCTTACGTCAACCAGAGGATACGTGGCCCCGACTACAAAAACAGCTTCCAGCAACCTCAGAAGAGGTCAGAATGTGTAATGTTCATGTTTCCACATCAGAGCAAGTGGTCAAAGTGGCTCGCTTCAGTCGTTGGGAACGCCTTCAACGAACATTAGGATACGTCCATCGCTTCGTCGATAATATAAAACGGAAACGGCAAGGAATTCCGCTAGAATCGGGAATCCTTACTCAAGCTGAATTGATAGTAGCCGAGAAAAGTTTATGGAAGATAGCGCAACAAGAATACTACTTCGATGGAAGTGGAAGAACTTGGCAAAAACTCTTACAAAACCGTATCGAAATCAAGTAAAATTTTATAAGCTTTGCCCCTTCCTGGATAAGTTTGGAGTACTTCGTATGAGGGGCCGACTTGATCTTGCTCCATATATGCCGTACGAAGCAAAGTTTCCCGCAATACTTCCTCAACAATCCTCTATCACGTGGCTGTTAACAGATTGGTTCCATCGCCGTTATCAACACGCCAATCGAGAAACGGTCATTAACGAAATGCGACAACGTTTTCAAATTCCAAAAATGCGTGCATTAGTGTCTAAGGTGGAGAAATCCTGCATGTGGTGTCGTGTATCGAAAACTGTCCCGAATACACCAGCGATGGCTCCATTGCCAAAAGTACGTCTCACGCCATTTGTTCGTCCCTTTACATATGTGGGCCTCGACTACTTTGGACCAGTACTGGTGAAACAAGGTAGAAGCAATGTCAAGAGATGGGTAGCGTTGTTCACCTGTCTGAGTATTCGCGCGGTTCATATGGAAGTGGTTCATACTCTATCAACAGAGTCTTGCATTTTGGCGATACGAAGGTTCGTTGCACGTCGTGGTCCTCCAGCTGAAATATTCAGCGATAACGGGACGAATTTTCATGGAGCAAATAATATACTGAAACAGCAGATTACAGAGCGCAACAAAAACCTTAGCCGCTATCTTCACCAATGGTAATACAAAGTGGTCCTTTAACCCACCTGGAGCTCCCCCATATGGGGGGAGTGTGGGAGCGAATGGTCCGCTCAGTAAAGATGGCCATAGGAACGTTTATCCATGCTACTAAGGAAGCCGGGATGACGAGACGATGGAAACAGTTATCATCGAGGCCGAGGGAATGATAAACTCGCGACCGTTGACTTACATTCCCATAGAATCCGCCGACCAAGAATCACTTACTCCCAACCATTTCTTTACTCGGGAGCTCAACTGGAGTCAAGCAACTTTCTGTTTACGCAATGGAATATCGCTCGACCCTCAGAAAGCAGCTGGAAGCTTGCACAACACTTAGCGGACGGATTTTGGAGGAGGTGGCTAAAGGAAATACCTGCCAGTAATATCGCGACGATCGAAATGGTTTGACAACGTGAGGATATTGCGGTTTGCGACTTGGTGCTAGTCGTGAACGGAGCTATTCGGAATCAATGGATAAGAGGACGGGGTCGAGAAGGTGATACCGGCGCGATGGAAGGATCCGTCAAGCATGGGTGAGGACGGCTGGAGGATTGCATCGCCGGCCAGCGGTGAATTTGGCGCTGCTCGACGTCAGTGAAGATGGTGAACTTAGTTAGGTTATCCGGGGACGTTCACGGGAGGGAGACTGTGACGGCGAACAGCTCTAACTGCGGATACTGCTTTCGCATTATTGCATAGGACCTTCAGGGTCAATACGTCACCGCCGTCAAAGGATGATGAATGTAGCGTTATTACCAAAACAATCGTGCAAGTGGCTGAACGAATCTCCGCAAATCCTAATATTACCCACAATATTTTTCTCCAACTGAACTCTTTAAAATTAGTTAATTTCGCTGAATTCTAATTGGTAGTTTTCGAAACTGTCTAATTCGTGAGTGAAAATTGTTGAACTAAACATAAAACAACTAGTTTACTAACTTAAATTTTCTATTTTCATGGGTACAGAATTTATTATCCTATTTACAAGCGTTAAGCACAAACACATTAAATACTATTTTTTCAATCACGTTTAAACAAACACTGTAAGTAAATCTAAAAACTATTTGCTAAAAGTAAAAATGATCATGCTTTGTATCCCTAAAAACGTTGTACATATCAGGTAAAACATAACCTAGAAGCTGTTAGCTAAGAGAGGAATTCAGGTGAAGTGAGTTACTGAAGATTTGTAAGTAATTAAGGCTATTCATGCACTAAATATTAAGCTAATCAATAAATACATTTCAGTTATAGTTGCCCTGAAACTACAGTGTTTGTGGTTCCGCTGCTAAGAAATTCAAGAGAGAGATGGCTATATATAATAGGGGCCTTCCTTAGCCGAGTGGTTAGAGTCCGCGGCTATAAAGCAAAGCCATGCTGAATGTGTCTGAGCTCGATTCTCGGTCGGTCCAGGATCTTTTCGTAATGGAAATTTCCTTGATTCCCCTGGGCATAGAGTATCATCGTACCTGCCACACGATATACGAATGCGAAAATGGCAACTTTGGCAAAGAGAGCTCTCAGTTAATAACTGTGGAAGTGCTCATAAGAACACTACGCTGAGTAGCCGGCTCTGTCCCAGTGGGGACGTTAATGCCAATAAGAAGAAGAATTCACTGTTAATCGTTTTATAGTAAACCCTCTTTCAAGAGTATTGCGTATAAGCACATGAATAAACGTTATATGGTGCCGTGTGTAGACCATGTGTCTTCATTTCTGGAATTTCCTAGTTTTATTGGAAAACTCTGCCTCGTACGTCAATATGAAAGTACTGATCTGATTCAGCTATTACGATGGGCTGGACATATTGTGTGAGTGTACGTAGAAAATGATAGTCAATATGAAATGTCTCATAATTCATTCGTGTTAAAGATGTGTCAAATTGGCCATTAAGCCGGAGAAGTTCATAAAATATATTGTAACTCTATTATTTTTCTATGATCCCATTTACCGTTTTGTCTCAAATTTCGAACAGACTCATATTCCGAACACTAGGTTTTTGTATGGCGATTTGGTTGAAATGTTTCGCTGAAATATGTCACCAAATAACAAGGAAATGGTAGTCAATTGCAATTCAATTTTAACGTCTCCAATATAATTTATTCCGCTGGAGTAGTAATGATTCTCTAGTCTGGGACCAGTAAAACAAGCTCAGATAAATTTATTTTCGAAATTATTCATTTGAATGCGATTTATTCGAGCTGTTCGGAATTTGAATCAAGGTGTTCGGAATATGAGACAGAATGAACACAGTGTTCGACATTTGAATCAAAATGTTGTTTCACACTTTTATGGTAAAACAATACTAGACAAGTTTAAATAAACAATTTTATCGGTACACCCAACAGCTAACAGTTAGACTTTGCGAAGAAATTAAAATTTACACAAATATCAGCCAATTTTTGCCAATCAGATGCATTTGAAGTCGCTGTTGGCCTTGAGTGTTCGGAATATGAGTCAAAACGGTATAAGAAATGGTCAAAATTGAGAAAAAAAAAATCGACATTTTCGATTTTTTGCCGGTGAAAGATTTTTTAATATGCTGCAAGCTTTATTTGACTAACAAGGTTAAATTTCAGTGAAAAAACATCGGAAGTTCATGCAAGTTCGATAATATGTGTGTTTCAGCACACCGTGAAACGTCAAACTGACGGCCAGATAAAAGGGTTAAATTCGACAAGAAGCGGCAAAAATATCATTTGAGTTGCCGATAAATAATTGCCAAACTCGATCTCCCATTACACAAAAGCACCGACAACCGTGCCCTCAGTGCAAATCCCAACATAAAATGAACAAAACGATTGGAGTTACCAAAAAATGCATCCATGCTAAGGAATGGACCAGAGAAGATCCCTCTAGCCTAAGTTTGCAAAAATATTAGTTTTATTTTTTAACGCCGGTAGCCTCGAAATCTTTGAAAAACATCAATATGCGATTTGCATGGCTAAAAATAGTAAAACATTAATGAAATTCATAAATATGGACCACTGTGCGGCGGCGACCAGGCGAAGACCACGCCGATTTTGGCGTGCACGACGACGATGGTTATTATGGTTTGATGATGATTGCGATGAAATTCTAGACAATATGTGCTAATGTGCGATGCGGTGGTGCAAGAGTTTGGTTGCACTTTCTTTCGGAGTTTCAGACCACGCTACGAGTCCAGAAGACTAACTGTTAGGGATGCGACAATAAACGCAAACACTTCGGACACTGGATGACAGGCGGACATAGTTTTATGGTGAAGAAGTAACCTTTATTGCGGTCATATGATGAAAGGTTGTGTAATTACAGGAGCTTTAACAACACTTTAAGATGTGAAGAAGCCATGATATTGTTTTATGAAATTGGGCATATTTATGATTATTTTCTGCAATATATGATAGAATAGGTTATTTCTGTCCGAGGAGTATTTCAAATTTCGGATAATATCCCTTATGAATGGACGAAAAATGTAAAGATTGTATAAGAAGCCAGTGTTGTCCGTCTTTCAATGAGTCATACCATAAAATTCTAACAGCATCTCTAAAATCATAAATTCCACCACCGTTTGACACCAATCATTCGCACCAGGAGGGCGTTCCATTGTCAAAGATACCGTTTACCTCCGAAGATTAATGCTTCCAATAGCGGGCAACTTCTGAATGCGCTCGCACTGCCATCAATCAAGAAATGCATCCATTCGTTCGATTCGTCCCTTTCATAGAACAAAGAGACCACCGGAGGCATAATTTCTCACTTTTTATTGCGCTCCGATTGCCCGTAATTTCCATCCAAGCGGATCAATAGAATCCGTCGTCCGTCCATACGCAATAATAGACGACCATAAATTTTGCTCTATTCCTATATTCTGCGCACCTATCGATGTCCCCTGTGCGTGTGGACAATGGAATTCTTGCATAAAGAGTACAAAAAAAAACTATTTTCTATGCACAAACACATTAGTCGAGGTCCGCAACCGGGATAGATCTACCATATAGAAGGACCCATTTCACGAACGCACAGTGTTTTGTTTCGTCTATTCGTGCGCTTTTGGAATAGCGTCTGATCCATATTATCTTCTTGGCGTTATGTCCTCACTTCCCAGCTTAGTGTTCAAGGAGCTCTTCCACGGTTATTAACTAAGAGCTTATTTTGCCAAAGTTGTAATTTTCGCATTCGTATATCGTGTGGCAGGTACGATAATACTCTATGCCCAGTGAAGTCAAAGAATTTTACATTACGAAAAGATCTCGGACCGACCGGGAATTGATCCCAGACACCTTCAGCATGGCTTTGCTCTGTAGCCACGGACTCTAACCAATCGGCTAAGGAAGACTTCAAAAGCACTTTCATTCGATTCATCGAACAGTTCTAAATAGGAGAAATAGTTCGTCAGTTTATTACTTATTTTCTCACTATTGCAGTATACTGTTTCAATGCAACACAAAAAAATGCACAAAATCGTCAAAATAAAACATTGTGCAATGCAACGAAAGCATTTCATCATCAAACGAACGAGCTCTGCCTGCATTCCACAGAGGCCCGGCTATAACCTCATGGAACCAAAATCTAAAAGCAAAAAGCGCGCACACAAAAGGATGTAAACAAAATAGTTTTATTACACACAGATACTTACGAGAGAGAGAGCATTATAACTATTTACAATAGGGCTTTCTCGTCCTTATTGCCGGTCGGCCATCCGTCCGATCGCGCTTTCAAAAGGATACTTTATGTCCCTTTCAGGTTTGCCCAGTGAATGAAAGCCGTCGTTTTCCGTTGTCGGCAAAAGGGATTTGGATTTATTTGTTCCCGGTTCTTGTCGCAGAGAGTTACTGTGCTGAGGCCTTCCAACAATTATAAGGAATTCCCTTTTCTCCCTCGGTGTCTCTGTCTTCTTGTTTGCATTCTTGGAAGACGACGAAAAAAATACTGTGGGATTCCTCCTTCTTTTGGTGCCGAGGTATGACAAACCAGACATTGTGTCTCCTGGATTGTGTTTAAAGTTTGAAGAAACACGGGTGATGGGCTAAAATGAGAAAAAATGTGATCTTTTTTTGTTGCTTGATTCTGGCAGTTTACGCCTCTGAAACAAGTCTACTGGGACCTCTATAATGGACAGAAATTATACGCAGTATTGTTAGAGTGAAACGAAATATGTACCAGTTTTGTAGTTGAGTAATTTTCTCCGAAACCAGGCCGACATTTGCACATCTTCTTTTTATTATTATTTCTGATGATACGTCTCAAATGATACAGAGCCTGCTTCTCAGCTTAGCGTTCTTTTGAGCATTCACATAGTAATTAACCGAGAGCTCTTTTTGCTAATGGACCATTCTTGCATTTGTACATCATAGGGTCGTATTTGGACCCCCTAAGGAAGTGATTTTATTTTTTTGTCACAATTAATTAACTGCACAGCGTAACCAAGTCAAAAAACATGCCAAAATGTAGAGAAAAACTTCCTCTACGAGATAAAAATGCCCATGTAGGGTCCAAAAAACGTAAAAAATAATTTAATTGTGAAGCACTGTTTTTTATTATTTTTGACACACCAATAAGTTTTGGACCCTCAAAGTATATATTTTGGACCCCCGGCATTTTTTATCGTTTGGCGACAAAATCCACGACACTAGTTGTATAGTATGCTTGCCCATAGTCTAATCAATCGATTGACAATCGAAAACCGAAGGAATTCTACGCTTTTAGTTCAGAAATTTGAAAAACGTTTTTGTTTACATTTGAAAAATTTCTGACGACTTCAATTTCTGTGTGTAACGTGTTGTAACGGTTGAATGAATGAACCGATTAAATTTAATTAATTTCAGATAAACCAAATACATTTTCTATGTACAAACGGTTGATGCAAGTGCGGAATAGTCCTATCTTTCCAAATGGCATGCGAATTGATTTAAACTGGGGAATTTGCAGGAAAATGGCCCAGGGGGTCCAAAATATATTGGTTACCCTATAGCAAGCACAAAGGTAATCTATGCCCTGGAAAGTTGAGAAAATTCTTGACCCGACAAATCCTTGACTGACTGGGATTTGGAAACGCGACCCTAAACTTGACCTTGCTCAATAGCTGCGCGTTTACCTACTAAACTACACCGAAGAAGAAATAATCCTTAAAAATTCAAAAAGTTTTTTCGAAGTATTCATCAATGATTTTTTTTTTTTTCAATAATATAGTCAGCGACAAAAAATAGTAACCAAATTTTGTTTTTCCATACAAAATGCTCAAGTTTGGAGATCTGTATCTCAGCTTTGATAGATCGAATTGGCTGAAATTTAGATGAAGACTTACAAATAACATGAAGTTTTCACATTTCATAATATGCATGGCTAAGCTTTACCTTCAGGCGTTGTTCACACAAATTTGGGGAAATTTAAAAGCATGTCGTTGAATACCAACTTTATATTTCAGCTTTGAACACGATTTATATGTTTATAGTTCAGTTTTTGTTTGGCTGACTTAAAAAATAAAAAATGAAATTTACTTTTCACCGCAATTTCAATAGGGTACACAGTAGTGTGTAGTGCGAGTGTGAAAATATATTCGTGTTCAGTCGATGATGGATTGCTAAATGGGGAGCACGATTCATGCATATTATAATATATTTTCATGGTGGCAACATTTGTTGAATATATCAACTAAAAATAATAAGCTACTTTCTGGAAGTTTCTTGATGAGGATGTAGAAAATTCCATCATCGCCAGGAGCTTTCATATTATTTGTTTTTTTTTTCAGTGATAGTTCTCACTTCTTCCACATCAGTCGCCCTGGAATTTTCGAAAACGTTCTCTTGATTGAGAATATTTTCGAAGTCCTGAGCAACTTGATTTTCAATTGCAATAGGTTGAATGAGTCTTTTTTATATTTAAAAGCGGTTATTCTTTTATCCTGAATATCGTTTCCCCGCATATCGGGTGATCATTCTGCCACTGAAAAACATGCCTGAATAATTTTGAACAACATTTTTCAGAGACGCGGGAATTTGAAATACTGGTGTTCATGCAAAAGTAGCACAATCATCATCTTGTTTGTTCTAGAAGTTCTACAAATCGCGTTTTATTTGCAAAGAAAATTATCCGAAATTAACGCTTCAAGATCTCCTTCCTGCTGCCCTTCCCGTGTAATCATAGTGAAATATAATATCCCCTTTTCATACTTTACAGCGCTCGTAATAAATATTACAGCAGTCGTCATTTTTGCGCCTTTGTTTCGTCTTGTGCCGCCTTCGAAATTATTATCCCCACTGATATGAAAGTAAAATTATGGAACCCGCTGGGACGAATACCATCTAGGTATGAACCGAGACAGAGGAAAGACCATTTCCCACGTGCACGTCATGAAATTTTCCAGAGCTGGAGAAAACAAAGCATTCATTCGTCGTGCGGGTCGTCTAGTTGGGGAAGGTAGCTAGTTTTACGAGAATTTATAGGAGATGTGGTTTATCAGAAAGTAGTTTATTATACAGAAACATTAATGTGATCATTTGAAAAGTGAAAAAATAAATTACAATACAGTAAGATCGTCATCTATAATCACGGATTCGAATTTTACTTCAAATTAAGGTGTGTATTTCAATGCCCCTTTCTTCAACAATGGAATAAGTTTCGAAAGCATTGTCAATATCAAATATTGTTTGCAAAGAAGTGTAAACATCAAGATCACAATCGATATATGTTCCATATGAACACCGATCGGCTCGAAAATTAATGAATGTGGAGCTGATAGAATTGTGAATCGCATCATGGGATATTTGAAATGTAACAGGAACATGATTTAGAATCAAAATCAGCGAGAGTTGGCTACAAAG
This sequence comes from Aedes aegypti, assembly GCF_002204515.2. Taxonomy (NCBI): domain Eukaryota; kingdom Metazoa; phylum Arthropoda; class Insecta; order Diptera; family Culicidae; genus Aedes; species Aedes aegypti. Next base: position 47,349 of record NW_018735489.1, on the reverse strand, counting down.
CTGTCTAGAGTCGATTAAAACCAAATCAATCGTAGATGGGTTTCTGGTAGAGGAAAAACAAGTAGGACTATCAGGGTATAGAAACGAGAAATATCCTGAAGAGCAGTCATCAAATAAAATTAAATAAAATTCTGCCGTTGGAATTACTTTGCGAATGATTCCATGACCGATGTTTGGCATTAAAAACACCATTGACAAACAAATTTGACATATCGCAAGTCAATTTTCGCAAGTCAGTTTGGAGCAAATTAACTTGCTGTCCAAAGCATTGAAAAGGCAAATAGGCAGCTATGAAGTATATTTAAGTGTGTTTCTACAGAAACAACCAAAGTTTCCAAAACTTTGGTTTCAAAAGACGAAAAAAATGCATTTGAATGATGATTGCAACTCCACCACAGGCTCATTGACTTAATGGACATTGCACACTGGTCCAGGAAGCTAATTTAGGCGGACATGAGGTTTTCGTCAAGATTTATTGATTTTAGAGCCATAGTTTATTCTGAGAATATGTTCAGAATTTTCAGTACTACAAAATGTACGGAACCAAAATTTTTTTACGGTGATCGCAAGAGTGACGCATACGCCAACTTTTTTATTTTAACGAATCGTAAGTTGGTATGTTCAGCAAAGTTGTAGCAAATGATCATAGAAACAACTTTGCTGAACAAACTTTTTCTCGGTTTTGCTTCAGAGCCGAGATAATTGAGTATTTTTAATAAAAAATCTTTTTTTGCTCTTAAGTGTTTTATTTTTCAGTTTTATTGGCCTACTATGTTCTACAAGGTTTTCATACTTATCATTTGCTACAACTTTGCTGAACACACCAAAGTTGTATTTCTTATGGTTTTCATGTTATTTGAGTTTTTCATCTTAAAATTAGCTATTTTGTATGCCTTGTATCTCAACTATGAGCACCTCAAAAAAATATATATTTCCACCAAATGATTTTGCAGTCTTTCAAGTACTTGTGAGCAAAATTTGGAGAAGATGATATTTTTCTATCTCGTTTAAAATCGATTTTACTAATAGACGATATGAGATAAATCCATATTTATTGAATATTCATACATGTTCAACTCACAAAAGTCATGGCTACCTAAGCATATCAAACCAAAAGTAACACGTGTATTTATATAGGAATATAAAGTACATCGTATTTCAGTTGTTTTCGATTAACTTGGAAGCTTCTGCAAGAAATTCATCGTCTTTTCCTCTACCTGTATTTAATCTATTCCTAAGCAAGATCACCGGGTTGGAAGTCAACATAAGCCGTATAAAATAATTATACAAAATTTACAGTCCAATTGAATTATGTGGCATGATTTTCCCAGAATCTCCTGATGGATTTATTCCGCATTATTCCGCGCTTCTTTGGTGGCATGCCGGACAACATCACTCCATGCGAAAGTAGTTTTTGCACCGTTGGAGAGATTACATACCAATCGTAGAACTGGCGATACTAACAGTACGTTTCTGACAAAAACTGTTCAAATGCCTCCTCGTTAATCTTCCGATTAAAGTTGACTACTTTTAAAATGATTGAGATCCATGAAAAGAAGTTATTACAAGTGCGGAAACGATAACAAAAGTGCGCAATTGAATCAAATCGGGTAGGTGTCTTCGGGGGACTTATTCTTCGTAAATCGAAGAATAAGTGCTCTGAAGACACCAACAGGATTCAATGCAATCCCTCACTTTTATTTACACTTTCGGACTTATGAGGCCGCACTTCGCAGTTCAGTAGTGAAAGAAATACACAATATCTACTTCTCGTAAAAAGCGGCATGCCGTGTTACTACCATTTGAGTTCCTACCAGCTGGAAGAGGTTCGTACAGTCTCAGCCCTAACCTTCCTTCGAGGGCTTTTCGTGGCGATCCTTTAAAATGCTGTTACACTTACTGATACGTCTACAACTATTGCACGGAAGTGTTGTCCGGCATGCCTCATTACCAAAGAAAAACATGAAACGTGGAATCCATCAGAAGATTCTGGGAAAATCATACCACAGAATTCAATCAGACTGTAAATTTTGTATATGTTATGTTGACTTCCAACCCGGTGATCTTGCTTAGGAATAGATTAAATACAGGTAGAGGAAAAGACGATGAATTTCTTGCAGAAGCTTCCAAGTTAATCGAAAACAACTGAAAAACGATGTACTTTATATTCCTATATAAATACACGTGTTACTTTTGGTTTGATATGCTTAGGTAGCCATAACTTTTGTAAGTTGAACATGTATGAATATTCAATAAATATGGATTTATCTCATATCGTCTATTAGTAAAATCGATTTTAAACGAGATAGAAAAATATTATCTTCTCCAAATTTTGCTCACAAGTACTTGAAAGACTGCAAAATCATTTGGTGGAAATATATATTTTTTTGAGGTGCTCATAGTTGAGATACAAGGCATACAAAATAGCTAATTTTAAGATGAAAAACTCAAATAACATGAAAACCATAAGAAATACAACTTTGGTATGTTCAGCAAAGTTGTAGCAAATGATAAGTTTAAAAACTTTGTAGAACATAGTAGGCCAATAAAACTAAAAAATAAAACACTTAAGAGCAAAAAACGATTTTTTATTAAAAATACTTAATTATCTCGGCTCTGAAGCAAAACCGAGAAAAAGTTTGTTCAGCAAAGTTGTTTCTATGATCATTTGCTACAACTTTGCTGAACATACCAACTTACGATTCGTTAAAATAAAAAAGTTGGCGTATGCGTCACTCTTGCGATCACCGTAAAAACATTTTTGTACCGTACATTTTGCAGTACTGAAAATTCTGAACATATTCTCAGAATAAACTATGGCTCTAAAATCAATAAATCTTGACGAAAACCTCATGTCCGCCTAAATTAGCTTCCTGGACCAGTGTGCATTGACATCACGATAAACAAAAAAGTTTGGATTTATTTTTAGTTTGAATCCAGGTTTTCAATAAGTTTCAGTAATAACAGCTATATGCTTGTTCTTCACAGTCAGCTTGCAAAAATTTTCAAAAAATGTTTGGATTCATTAGAAATACCCTCGTGGTCGTTATCCTTCTCCTTCGGCATAATAATATTTTCCCCGTTGGTGAAAAACCATAGCCAGAACGTTTTGTGACACGGTCCAGGCGGTAGACCGAAAAAAGTAATCTTCACCAAATGAAATGGCCCTTCCCTTTTGGAGGGAACTGGAAGATATGTGCCACTGGAAGGTGTGGAGAATTTGAGGAATTTCAGCATATCTTACCTTTTCTTCGGAGGTGAAGACGACGTCGACAGGGAAGACGACTCAGACGAAGACTCGCTAGTGCTAGTGCAGCACGTGACAAGATTGACTGGGAAGGAAAACGCTTTTTCCGTTACATTTTTCGGTCAGATAAATTATAAAATATGTTCATTTTCGCCGGATTCGTGACGATGCACGGATGGTGGCGTGTCGGTTCTGGTTTTGCTGAATGGGGCGGATTCCGTTCCGAAGATGACACGTTGCAGCGTTGTTGCGTTGGTTGGGCGACGATTCGGTGTGATTTATTGGAAGGTAAATTAACGGCTATAAATCTTGGTTCTTTCTTTCGTTTTGTGACTCCGACGGGTTGGATGGTTGGTTTTTCCGGGAGCAGCAACCTCTTTTGGAATCGTTTCAGAGATGATCCGTGGAAAAGCGAAAGTGGTAACTCTATTTCCATCACGTTCCGACATTCCTAAATGACGCGTAACGTCTTTCAGATGGTGGGAAGTCATCTCTGCCAGACTTTTCGGGAATGAATAAGCATGGATTAATTCTTCTATTGTAATAGAGGAAAAATAACGCCTCTCATATTTGCACTTACTAAAAACTTTGATTTTTTCACGAACGATAGAGAAGTGTTACATAAGGATACCACCAAATTTTAAGCCACTTAGGCAGCGTCCATTTATTACTTAACGCTAAAACTTGGAAATTTTTGACCCCCTACCACTCCCCCTCCGTAACGCTTTTTGTATGAAAAATTTCAGTTTTTTGTATGAGCCGTAACGCTTGAGCCTACTCCCCCCTCCCCCTAGAGCGTTACGTAATTTGTGGATGCCGCCTTATCATTAATTCAGAAGAGTTGAAGTTGCTTTTGCATGTCACCTAAATTTCCGATACACATATAACTGGCCTTTTTTAGCCGAGTGGTTCAAACCCGTGGTTACAAAACAAAGTCATGCTGAAGGTACCTGCATTCGATTCCCGGTCAGTCCAGGATATTTTCGTAAGGCAGCGTTTATTAATTACGTAACGCTAAAATTTGAAATTTGTAACCCCTCCCCCCCCCCCTCCGTTACGCTTTTTGTATGAAAATTTAAAATTTTTGTATGAGCCGTAACGCTTGAGCCTACTCCCCCCCTCCCCCTAGAGGGTTACGTAATTTGTGGATGCCGCCTAACGATAATTTCCTTAATTCCCAGGACATATAGTATCATCGTACTTGCCACGCGATATACGAATACGAAAATAGCAAGCTTGGCAAAAAAAGCTCTCAGGTCATAACTGTGGAAGTGCTCATTGAACACAAAGTTGAGAAGCAGGATTTGTTACAGTAAGGACGTAATGCCAAGAAGAAGATGATCTTAATAGAAATGCTTACTAGAAAAACCTATTGAAACAAATCATTCGTTCAATCGCCCAAAGTGCTTTCATAGGAATTCTTGCAGATGTTTTTTTTTTCATAATTGCTTTCGATATTTTATAGAACATTTTTGGAATTCCTGAAAAGTTTGTTCTAGAAAACTCTCTGAGAAAATACAAATTTCTTCAGAAATTCCTCGAAAAGAACATAACAAATATTCCAAAAATGTTCTTGAGAGATCCTTAAGAAAATCCTCAATAACCTCTTTGGGGATCCTTCCAGAAGTGCCTAAATTTTATAAATTTGGATGGAATTGATTGACCCTTTATGAATTTTCCAGATTATGTTTAACTTTTTCAAAGATTTTCTAACCCATTTGTTATATTACTATCAGAATGGCAGAACAACATTAAGATTTCACAAAAACCGTGACCTTCCGCAAAAACGTTATCCACATTTGATTTGTGAGGCATCCATCACGAAAATTACCATCACCGACGTCCAATACTGCTAGCTTCACGGCTGGTCTCTCAAGGATCCTTCGATGGGATGGTGCAAACCATACGACCTTTCGGCCAGCAGCTTCTCGGTAATGTCTCATCTACGATGATCACGATGTCTCCTTCCGCTATGGGCTTAGCGCAGGTAAACCATTTCGTCGTTCGGGTAAGGGTTGGTAGATCTTCGGATACCCAATGCCGCCAGAACCAGTTGATGTGGACCTGAGATGTCTTCCAGGTATGCTTGAGGGCGTAGCTACTGTCATCAAACGCGATCGGGGACTTTGAATTGTCTGACGACCCGAGCAAAAAAGTGGTTCGATGTAAACGACTATGCGTGCTCGTCGTCCAAGGGCATTTCTGTCAAAGGACATGAGTTGACAATCAGCTCTATCTTGGTCAACATGATTTGCAGTATGTCATCTCCCCAACGATCCTCAATTCCAACTAATAATCACGTTCATCTGCCCAAGGTAGTCGACATCAATATAGGACAATAATCGACACAAACTTTTAACCCTTTTTAATTGTGCAGGTGAGATGACGATCATTTCCGGCACAGCTGGCTTCGCCTGGCGGTTCTTAAAAAGCTAGCATCGATTCCGTACACGATTGTACGTAGAGCGGAGTTAAGGCACGTAAAATCTTCGTTGGATGTCGTTCAAGGCAGTTTGGTGGTTGATGTGACAGTATCGTTGGTGAACGCTGGCAATGATCAGATCCGTCACTATGTAGTGCTTGGGCAGCAAAATCGGGTGTTTGTACTCTCGTCTACAACTTCACAAGCGTCCATACGGTCGTTCATACGCAATAATCCATCTTTAGTCATGTATGGACTTAGTTTGTATAGCAAGCTATTCTTCGGAAATGGTTTATTCCTCGGCGAAAGTTTCGACTCCTCCAGCCAACCGATGTCGGAGTGACAGTGAGGTAGGTCACTGTTCTCTCTCGACCTCCACAGGAAATATGGAGCGCCACCACCAACTTGCAGGCGACAGATCTGATGACTTGCCACGTAATCCCGAACGTCATAACCTTCGTCGCGTAGACAACTAGACTTCGGTCTTGCTCACGTCATAGGAATCTCTGGCATTGATAATCGTGCTTATTCACCATAACTTGGTAGAACGTTTCCCGAATATCGCCAGTGACCGCAATCCGGAATTCTCGGAAACGACGTGTTACTGATGAAAGATAAGTGAGTTGATCTGAACCGGTTAGTAGGAAAGAGTTCAATGACGTTCCCGCCACTTTCGCAGCCACATCTCACACGATACGTAGTTTTCCCGGTTTGCTAGGATTCACCACTAGGAAGTTTGTAAGATACCACAAGCATGGAAAATACACTGACAGTTGGCTCTCCATCAGCTTTGCAAAATACCCATTTCGTTCATTGTCCCGTATATTCTCCTTCAGCGCTTCAGCCAGTTGAGGCTCATGTTGCCTCCGCTTCTTCAAGCATACCAGCCGCCGAATCGCCATTGACTTGATGTCCGGAAGTCGGACATCATCGTACTGCCACAGCAAACCTGTTCCGTGCGGCTTCTCCTTCAAGTGGGTTTGGGATACCAGCAGTTGTTCTGCTCGCTCGTCGTCTTTTGATAAAAGTGGTTTGATGGGGCTCGTTATACCTTGGCTCTCCAGCGGAAAAATAGGCTTTTACGGCGTTGTGCAGTTCGATATCTTTTCACCCTGAAAAATCCGTCACCGCTTGGGCTGCTTTAGAGCAAGGCCCGAACACAAACCAGCCTAGACGAGTTTTAGTGGCGATCATTTCGTTGATTTATCGAACGTTACGGTAAGAATCAACTGGCATATCTTTTAGGTGGTGAAACTGCTGCGCTAATGCGAGAGTTTGTCGTTGTAGAGAAAGACTATTCATGGTGTGTACCTTAGGGATCCAGTAGGTATTCGACACGTGCGCTCCGGAAATTGCCAGTTTCAGCATCACAGAATTCATTTCTTGACGCTGATAATTCGTGGTCCAATCTCAGCACAATGGGTACGCTTTGCCTTTAAGTTCCAGCTTTTTCAACAAACTGTATTCCATCATCGTTGCCAATAGCCGTCATTCAAAAAAGCGAAGGTACGTACGGAATTTCGTTTTTCGTCAAGCAGCACCGGGATTCCACAGCGGTTTTGAGAAGTCAACGGTTGAGAGCTTTCTAGTCGCTGGTATCTGGAGTGGTCATGTAGCAGCTCATGATGCATGTACGTGCAACCGTTCCTTCCGCAAGCTTGCTTCACTGTTCAGGCTCCAAAATATTCCACTAGACACTTTCGGCACAGCTAGTTGAACTTCAGCGCAGTCCACCATCAACTAACCCTCAGATCACGAAACGCTTGGCATGATCCTACGCTACTTCAGCCTACTTGGCAAATGACGAATTGTTTACTGATCGGCTAGTGCGCAATATTTGGCATACTAGCGCCACGTTGAATAGATTTTCATTCGAACTGCAGGCCACAGGGGATTAGGTTAAGTTAATTTCACAATATTTCGATTGCATTTTTACCTGTTTTCGTGTGTTTGTCTGTGTGTTAAACTTTGTTTCAATAGGTTTCTGTTGCGTTTCTAATAGTAGCTGTAGTTTTAATTAACGATTCCAATGGTTTTAAGAGCACGAACTGTTGACTGCATGGGCATGAACTAACCTACACTAACACCGTATTAATTTTGAAGATATTGCACTATTTATTACCTTTCCATATACTAAACAAATTAACTGTAGGGTCAGTGTTTCCTTAGTGGACAATCCCCTATAATCGCACTAGTGGCTTTTTACGGCCGTTTTGCTATAAATCTTTTCAAAATATTTTTTGACGTGAAGGTCAGGAGCTATTTATCTAAGTACCATTGATACACAGCTTGATTTTGATCAAAAAATGATCGAAATAATTAGTTTTGCTTAAAATTTGAGCTCCTTTGCGCCTATACGTAACCTATTGTTCCTATAGTAGCACTACTGAGAGAAACTATTTTTTATTATACAAAATAATTGATGAATTAAGAACTTTTTTTTATATCAAACGAAAGCTATTGATCCGCACTTTGTAGGAAAAATATAAAAGTTTTGTAAAAATACGGTTTTGATTTGTATTTTGCCAACGCCGTGATGCTAGTGCTACTATAGGAACAGAAATTAGAAATAGTGCTACTATAGGCTCATGTGTTCCTATAGTGGCACAAGCGATAATAAATACAAAGTATGCAAACATATGAGTTTTCATATTTTTCTCACAAAGCCAAGATAAAAAGCTTTCAGATAATGTAAAAATAATGACGCTAGCGTTATTGTTCGATTATATACGAATTTTTGTTCTTAGCTATGTGGCTATTGGTATATCGACCCTATGTCAACATAGCTGCCAAAACGAATGACGGGCTACTTGCCTTAACCTGAATTTGTCCTTGATTACTTATTTTATATTATTATTGCTGTGTGCGTTTGAAATGCAAATATCAAATGCGGGAACACCAAATGCGGTAAGATTTTCAACAAGGAAGGCGAAGTCAAAATTTGATTTTCTTTGTGTTACCGCATTTGAAGCTCAGTTTGGACTGGATTTGCACGTCAAACGCAAACAGCAATAAATTTTTCGAGTTGGAACATTTATCGGCGTGAAAACACAAAATCGGCGGCGTGACGTTGATCGGCGTATGGCGCACCGCCGAAGCATCAATTGGCGTCGGCGTAACGTGAAATAGATCGGCGGCGGCGCACAGGTCTACCCACGAGAACCAAAAATTTATACGCTCCTTCAAAGTATTATAGCAGCTCAAGATTAGGTCGAGTCATGATGGTGCCATCGGTGCACTTATTCCTTGTAGTTCAAGGAACAAGTGCACCGATAAAGTAAAATGGGCTGAAGTAAACGTGCACTTTTCTCTTACTTTTTCTGCACGCTTTAAATGATAGTTTTAATCATCCAAAATTTGTGATAGTTTAATTTGATTTGAAGTACGCAATATATAATTTACCAAATTTTCCATAAAACTATGTTATTGGACCCCCTCTTGTCACGCGTCTCTTATAGTGTTGGTCGCCAGAGTCTGGCGGCCAGACTCCCCTCCCCCTTTGGAGCTTGACAGTATTTATGCATGACCCCTTACTCGGGTTCGGATTATAGAGCTACGAGATGTATCGAATCAATTAAGGCAGCCGTCAGCACAGTATGGGTTCTTTAGACTTCCACATGAATTTCAAAGACCTCACGCTCTACGAGAAGAAGTTTTCGTGTCTATTTATTTGTAACAAGCCATCATTCTTCTTTTTCTCTTTGTCAACCTCATTGTGCCCTGAGAGAGACTCGCGAAGAGGAAAAATATCAACGTCATATGCAGCCCAGATTTCCCTCTCACGAAACGTCAAATGCAGCCCACCGTTTTTATGGCTGAAAAAGTGAAAAGTATTGTGTTCAAAGTAAACTGTTATTAAAAACCTAAGTCGGCAGAGCAGTTTTTTCCAAAGTTGCTGATAATCTAAGCAGAAGATTAATTATTTCTAATGTATTCTACGTTTGCTGGCATGAAATTTCACTCAAACGGCTATTTATGTTTCGATGTGATGCAAACTCAATCATTTTTTGCTGAGAGGTTCATGAGAGAGTTTGAACAGCATGCGCATAATTGGTATAAACACAAAGTGGAATAAGAAAAAAACTCAGCAATCACAGAAAAAGAAGACCGTCTTCGCGAGTCTCGTCTCAGATTTTGCCTACACAAATATATCATTCCTGGAACACTGATATGCTCAATCAATTCGGTTGGTGCTCCTTAATGCCTGGAAGGACCACTCAGTGACATCGATCAGACTTCGAATAATTAAATAGACTTTTGCTGGTAAATGATCAACTTGATAAGCTGAAAGGAATAAAGTTTACGATTAATACGAAATTATTGGAATTGACTTGTCGGGAAAGCATTTGAAACAACAAACAAGGTCTCGTTGCTATAGCACTGTACGACTCGATAGTACGCCAGGGCTAAGTTGATCTGGATGTCGAAAAAATGCATTTGATGCAAATAAATGTGCATTTGATGTGCATTGAACAAGTGATCCACCCCTTGCTTCTGGTTCATTAAAATTGCAATTTGGTTATGTTTGGAACGAGACCAATGATCAGATGACGAAAATTGGTGTCCGACTCTATTTTGGAAAACAAGATGATGACTTCCGGTTTGTTTATTTATTTTTCGAAATCGAAGTCTTGAGCTATTTAGGATTCCAAGATGGCGATTTCTTAAACCAGAAGTCTCCATCTTAGATTCCTAAATGGCGTCAGACTATGGTTTAAGTCATTCCTATTGATACCCTTGCGAAGAACCACGAATAAACCCCACCTGTTCACAAAACTTCTTGGAAACAAACGAAGAGATTTTTAAGCTTGTAATTATTTTTACGTTCCAAATTCCAATTAACGCTCCCTCTTTTCACGCTCCAATTATTTTACACTCTCCCAGTTAATGGCGTAAAACGAGGTTTGGCTGTATATGAAATGACAATCGGACATGTGGTTAGAATATTTATTTGCAGTGCTACTCTTTCTTGATAATGGTTCATTAAGTATTTCAAATTTTCCACGATGGCAAAAATTTTACATCTGGCTTTTCAAATGCATTATAAATATTTTAATAATAAAATATTGCAATTTAAAGAAAACTTTCCGTTCTACGGTTCAACGAAAAGCTACCGCAGCTGTCACATCACTAATTTGCACTGATGAATCATCAGTAGGCCCCAATGATACCTTGGAGACCGTCTTAATGATTGTTGTTTGTTGCTATTTTTCATAGCGTTCTCTCTATCAAGCATACTATGATTGAATCTTTTGATTCCAATGATAGAATGATTTCAAAGCCTGCGGTAGAACTTTGACAGCTGCGGTAGAACTCTGCGGCTACCGTAAAATGGAAAAATTTCTTAACAACCGTAATATACTACTCTTTGTTATTCATATGATAATTTATGTTATTCAGTATTTTTGCTCAAACCACAAATTTTTATCATGATAGTATATTTGATTATTATTTAGTTGTTCTACAATTTTAAAGTACAGGTCGGACTCGATTATCCGGAGACTCGATTATCCGGGGACTCGATTATCCGGGATTCGATTATCCGGAATTTTAGACTCGATTATCCGGAATTTGATTTTTGATGTTCTTGTTTTTCAATTTTCATGCATACATCTGAGATAATTTGGTATTGCAATATACAACATAAATGGTTTTGCAGTTTTGAACATATTTAAGAATAGGGGGGTTTGAAAAAGTGGTTTTTGTGTATGCTGGTCAAAACTAAAATGTTTTCTTGTAAAGACCCCTACTGTTCCTAAAAATAATTTCTGGCTACGCCACCGCATCATATAAATAAAACAGCAAAAAAAAGATAATATTTATGTTCTTTTATCGAAGATTTCAATTTTTTTCTTAGTGATTCGATTATCCGGAGGATTCGATTATCCGGAGTGAAAAAAAAAAAATCGATACTCCGGATAATCGAGTCCGACCTGTATAACAAACCAACAAAAAATTTGCTTTGATTACATCTAAATATAATTTTTAATAACATGATAATGGTGAAACTAACTAAATTGAAAAATTTGTTCTGATTTTAACATTGCTTTGTTAATCATCTTTACCTGGGATAACGTAAAAAATAATAGTTTAAGTTTGAATGTTGTGGAATACTCAACTCGCTTTTACCTCGATATTGAAGGAACATTGAGTCGTTCATCAATATAGCAATGTTTATATTTAGAGGGAAGGAGAAACCGATATGAAATTCATGTACGTCATGGTGAGCTGAGATTCTGCTGTCATGAACTGTCAATGTGAGCCCAGATCTTTAACAATGGACGAACATGGTAAAAGCGTGAAACAGTATTTTTACATTTCATCAAATGTGACAAAAAATCGATTGAGAAGCTATTCATGCTTATTCAAAAGCAATGTCACGGTAATAGAAATATAAGTAGTAGAACGCTAAGTGGCGCTGTTATCACAAAATATAATTATTTTATTAATACTTACAATTGAAGTTTTTGATTGTTTGTTTAGTGCCATGTTGTAGAGAATGTTTTATTATGGTTGAAAAATTTGATTTGACACTTACAGACCCGGTACTCAGACTGTCAGAGCGTGGCAAACTAGATGTTGGTCACACGAAACAGTCGCGACATTGGCCTTCTACGGCTAATGCTTCTACTGTTAAATCGTTCTGAAACCTTCGGTTGGTGCCAATCTAGGGGGTGCGGGCTCGAAGGTTTAGGTTGTTCAATTTGAACACAATCTTTTCCACGAGTGCTAACCGTTGTGTGTTTGTTGTGTCGAAAGAAACCACATTCAAAATGCACGTTTAAAATACTTCACACAAAGCTAGACCAGTTCAATGCAGGAATTAACCCAATGAATAGATTTAATCAGAAAATATCAGAAACATATTTTGAGCAGTTGTACAAGACTAATGCATAATTTGGACCAGA